>NC_054713.1:38127169-38162169 GCF_016097555.1 Gigantopelta aegis | reverse complement strand
AGAATCGGTTGTCTAGAGTTACTGCCCTTATGACTGCCATGCCAAGCGTGTTCGTGTAACGATGAAGTAAGTGTCATAAACATCCAACAACTTTCTTCAGTGGCGTAGGAATGTGCCAAAAAGTCGGGGGGGGGGGGGGGGGGGCATACACCACACACACACACACACACACGCGCGCGCGCGCGCACACACACATATGTTAATTAAAAGAGGATAATAGTATAGTTGCATAATGGCTAAAATTATTTATAAATTTTTGGTTTGAAATGAAATAGTAATACCTTGAAGTCTCTCTCTCTCTCTCTCTCTCTCTCTCTCTCTCTCTCTCTCTCTCTCTCTCTCTCTCTCTCTCTCTCTCTCTCTCTCTCTCTCTCTCTCTCTCTCTCTCTCTCTCTCTCTCTATCTATATATATATATATATATATATCTGTATCTGTGTGTGTGTGTGTGTGTGTGTGTGTGTATATATATATATCGCTGCTATTACTGGATCAAAAAAAGTGGGGGGCACTAGCTTCCTACGCCAGTGTTTGATTATTTGTTATGTAAATGTGTGAACGATTTATTGTTTTAAAAGTATTACACATCCTACACAAGTTATATGAAATGCATTTTGATCAACAGTTAAAGACAGGTGGTTGCGTAACACAGGTTCATGAGTGTCATTTAAATGATTTCAGAGAATATTATACAGAATCATTAAGCCATGATATATATATTGCAATTTGATCTATATTACAAAATAGCATGTACAGTATCGGTATGGGGGGGGGGGGGTGAAAAACATTCGTACGCCGGTATAGCCGGGGTTGGAGGCTATACCTCCAATCACACGTCTGCCCCCCCCCCCCCACACACCGTATATAAACGTGTTTGCTTTTTGTCCGATAGCACGACTCATAGTGTAGTTGCCACCCCCTCCCCACCCCACCCAACGTGGGTTCAGCCAATGTGAAATCATGGCTTAATGATTCTGTATAATATTCTCTGAAATCATTTAAATGACACTCATGAACCTGTGTTACGCAACCACCTGTCTTTAAAGGCCACCATACTATCCCCTTACTAGTACCCATTAACCTGTATTATGCAACAACCTGTTTTAAAAATATATGTGCTCGTATTACAAATCAGCTCATGTAGTACATATTAACCTGCATTATGCAACAACTTGTCTTTTACGATCACTTTCATCTTCTCCGATCATCGAATCGGCTAAATGCTTTTAACTGGTATTAAAGAAGCCACCTGCCTTTAATAGGCGTGTGTGAAACCTTCGTGGTATATACGCACGTTAAACTCTTACCCTGACCCTGCCTTTAATAGGCAATATTTTGAGGAATATTTTAATTGCAGCTTAACACGTGTTTTGGTGCATATATTTTATATATGTATGCACATATCCACTGAGTTCACCGTTAGGAAATAAAGCGAAGGTTAAAGTTAATCGTATGGACCCCTGAAGTCGTGCGATTTTCTAAAGTGAAATAAAATATTTTACTACCACAAGATGGTACATTAAATATATACGACCAATAAACATCTCCGTTTGGAATATGCAGCAGTATTCGTCCTCCGAATGCCGGGACTAAAGGTCTTTAAACGATAGATGTCGAACTATATAAACGAAATAATTACCATACAGGGGAGCGCTGAACCGTAGCGGGCAAGCCCAGATGGGTGCTCGGCACTGCAGGGAGGAACGTACGCTTTCGTTCGTACACGTGCTAAATTTGGCGTACGAGTAGGCTGGATTCGAAAAATCGTGACACGCCGCCGGGCATCCCGTGGATTAGGACGCTTCCGTGCGGTCGTTGAATCATGTCGTTTTACAAATTTACTATTGATCTTAATCAAGGGCGGATTTTGGGAGGGAAGCAAACCCGACACCGCCCCCGTTGGCGGCGATCTATACACTACCAACACTGACCCTCGCCCTGTTTTAGACTTACACGTGTGTAACTACATACATTTACAATGATTAAACATCTGTTTTACACTTACACGCGTGTAACTACACACGTTTACAATGATTAAACACCTGCCTTTAAGAAAACAGGCTTGGAAAATTCGGCTCTATATTATTTTATTTTATTTAATTTTGTTTTATTTAAACAAAATAAACTTTAATTTTACCATCCCAGTCATTTCCTGTCCCGCCCCGCTACATGTCTTCCTACATCTCTAATCGTAGCCACCCCTTTTTTTTATAGATATGACGTCAGCGACTCAGTCCCATGGATTCTAAAATAGAAATAGAAACAAAAAAATTAGTTCCTATAAATGCGGTAATGTCGAATTGTAATAATTTATGTTTTTCTTTCACTGACGGAAACATGAAGGTCTATTGTTCTCAATAAAGTTGTTATTTCCTCAACAGACGACGACGCAATTCAACCTACCCACCCGCACAAAATTATTAGCTGAGAATTATGTATTTATATATATTTGCAATGTCATGTTAGAATTTATTAGCAAACAACAAAACGACATGCAAGGTAAGCACGTTAATTAAAAGAGGAAAATCGTATAGTTGCATAATGGCTACAATTATTTATCGATTTTTGGTTTGAAATGTAATAGTAATACCTTAACGTATATATATATAAATAACAGAATAATTTAATTTACTAGAATAAAAGATATAATTTTTTTTTTACAAAGAGAAAAACAAAACAAAACGATAAAAAAACACTCCCCCATAAAACTAAACTCGCGCGCACGCACATACGTACGCACACGCACGCAAACACACATGCACGCGCGCACACGTACACACAAAATCCCACTAAAACACAGCAAAACATAAAAAAAAAAAAAAAAAAAAAAAAACTGTTTGGACTACTACAGACGTGAGGATGACCTGGGCCACGTTTCACGAAGCGATCTTAGCCCTAAGATCAACTTAAGTGCATAGGGTAGCCCTCAGCTCAACCTAAGTGCATAGGGTAGCTATGCGCTTAAGATAATCTTAGGGCTAAGATCGCTTCGTGGAACGGGGCCCAGAAACACACTCGGTATACCAAGTGAAGTTATGCTAGTTTCAGACTCGCATAACTCGCCGATATCTCGAGTTCTATGACTGTCCAGTTGCTAGGATGGTGAGTCTTAAAACTCGATTCTCGGCGTGTACCACTCCTACAGCCGATTAGTTCTTAATCACACATCAACAATCGCTGAGTCAGGAGTTATGGAAATTACAAGGTACCTGCCGAGTTGGCCAGTTCGCCGATATCACGACTTATACGACTGTCCGGTTGCTAGTCTGAACTCTCTCACAACTCGATTCTCGTTGTATACAACCAGAGTTCGAGATTAACGGTATCCCGGGGATACTAGAATTTAATTTTGGATACCAGACTTCAATAACCCAGTATCCCACCGGGATACCATATAATGTTGTTGTTGTTTTTTAATCCTGCGTTTTTATTTTTCGCTGAAACAATGAAAGTCGTCATTTATTGGTGAAGTTAAGTAACAGTATTTTCGAGCTCGTACCCAGTCTAATGCTATGCCGTAACAGTATCTCCCCCAAACTGGTACCCCGTCTAATGCTACACTGGAGCAATAGCGGGGTAGAAATAGACTGGAAACTGTTACATCGCTATTGTTTTTGTTGGATGTTTCCTCTCATCAAATGTTTTTGAGATATTGATTCCACATCTGCAGAAAATTGATACAGGTAGGTTTATCATCAGTAATGTCAGAAACACTTACTGCTAAATAATAATTTATGTCAGTATTACTCAAAAATAGATGTAGCAAATAATTTTGCCGATTCTGTTTGATTGCGAATTTCACGAATTCCGCGATTTCGATTGCGGCGTAGCAATAGATCGGGAACGAGAACAGTGTCGTCCAAGTTTGTTACAATGTTATTTATGAATTTCATTTATAGTCCGTCCCATCATTCTTTAAAAATGTTTTTGTAAATAGTTTCAGTTTGGTTTGACGTAAGAAAAAAAAAGTAAAAGTGGTTTGGAAATAACAAAACAATACTATTTTCTGTATAACTTACAAATCAGTCGGCTCAGAAATAAATCATTTGTAGTAAATTCCATAGCATGAAAAAGGGCGTTTTCTGTTGGGATACTAAATTTTCAGATGGGATACCAGATTTCAAAATGTTACTATCCAACTGGGATACTGCCTACAAATTTTAATCTCGAACACTGACAACTCGTACAACCTATTAGTTGTTATGCTAGGATAAGGCTACCAACTGTCACAACGGATTTGGCCAATTCGCCGATCGGTCGACTTCTACGACTGTCCAGTTGCTAGTCTGAGCGCTCTTACAACTAGATTCTCGTCGTATTATACAATTCGTAACTTGGGAGTGTGTGGGGGGGGGGGGGGGGGGGGGGGATTACAACGCAACCGGAGAACAGGCAGTCCGAAGGAAGTGCGGAGGTGGGAGTGGGGTGGGGGTGGGGGTGTAATTGGGGGTGCGAAATGTGCAATATTCCCTGAGTGATTAAATCAAAGGTAAAAATGCGCATTTGAATTTGTTCTGGTCACTGTGTGTTAGATTTAGCCGGTTCTATCCAAAATAATGTATCGGACTAACATGAAGATATACACTAAGAAGGTGTAGCCCGATTTGAACCTGGTTGGATAGCCCTAAAAACTGGCTTTTTTTTGTTTGGTTTAGCCCTTAAAAAGGCTTTTTTTCAGTCCTTAAAAGGACTTTTGTTTAGAAGTTGGCAGGTTTTCGAGCAATTTGTCTTGTCTTTGGTTTGGTCGGTATCCTTTGACGTCTTGAGTGTCCACTTCGTGCTTATTTTGTCTTGTCAGCCATCTTGCTGAGTATATAGTCATTGGTAATCTGAACAATAAAATGTATTTAATATGTACATTTCCTAACCAGTGCCCCACGACTGGTATATGTTGTCCTGTTTGTGGAAAAAGTGCGTATAAAAGATATTTTGCTGCTGATGGAAAAAAAAGAGTAGCGGGTTTCTTGCAAGACTATAATTATGTCAGAAGAATTATCAGATAGTGTCCTTAATAAATAAATAAAAAAAAAAAAAATAAAAAAATAAAAAAATCAAATAAAAACAAAGAAACAATCAATCACAAACACCTTTAACGAATACACATGTAGTTCAATTCAACTTTATTTTTGTGCTTATATCCAATTAAGGTTCAAGAATGCTGTACCTCAGCTATCTGAGCTGTCTGTCCAGGACAGTGAGTTAGTTGTTAGCGAGAGAAAAGAAGGTGTAGTGGTCTTGCACCTACCCACTGAGTGGTTAAAACTCGCTCTGGGTGGGAGCCGATGCCGAGCTGCGAACCCAGTACCTACCAGCCGATGGCTTAACCACGACCTAACCGAAGCCGGTATATATACACATGTAGTTTTAGTTGTAAACAGAGCTTTTCTAAATGGCTGAATAATTACACATGAGGCGAGACGTAGCCCAGTGGTAAAGCGGTCGGTCTGGGATCGATACACGTCGTGGGCCAATTGGGATATCTCTTGTTCCAGCCGGTGCACCACGACCGGTTTATCAAAGGCCGTGGTATGTGCTATGCCTGTGGGATGGTGCATATAAAAAAATATTTTGATACTATTGGAATATTTTTTATCGGGTTTCCCTCTCTAAGACTATATGTCAAAATTCCAATAACATACCTATGATTATTAAATCAACGTGTTCTAGTGGTGTCGTTAAACAAAACAAACTTTAATTTTATTACACTTATTATCGAGATAGCAGCTTTAAAGGGAGATACCCTAGTTTCAACCCGTGAAAATTAACACTAAATTTAGTTAATTTACAAACCTGTAAAACATTTGGATAAAGTTACAATTGAGTGAAACATGAGTCTGTAACTTTGAAATGGTGAAATACCCTCTAAAAATAGACGAAAACTCGACTCTATAACTGATACTTCTCAGACGCATGTGCGTTTTTAAAAATATGAGAAATGCATTTTGTGATATTAAAAACACCAGGATGACCAAACACACTTCGAATGTACAGAAATTGATAATCTAAACAATAAAATATAAGTAAAGTATGATTTAAGTTATCAAAAACGGTTATAATAGTAAAAAAATATGCGTTAATTGTTTAAAAACTAGGGCATGTCCCTTTAAGTGACACGCTTTGCACCCGATCGCCTCCGTACGGAGACCGGTAAACACCGAAATATGCCGAATAGCTACAGAGGCGTAAGATGTCATAGGTTGACAGTGGTGCAGTGGTGAAAGTATCAGGCGAGTGCGTGTCCACAGTGCTAGTGACATTATACTAGTTCACAGTCGTTTGTTTTTAGAGAGAAGAAAACAATCCTTAACCAATAGAAAACGACTTTCGCGTTAATAGGGGCAAAATATTTACCCGGGTTAAAATGGTGATTTGTGGAATGCCTACGGAAGTCCGGTTGTGGACAATGATTGCATGAGGTATCATGTTTAATGTTTTTGTTGGGTGCACGTGCCAAAATGGCTTTTATATTTGAAATGTCATTTGTGACAGCGTGCTAGAAGAGTTTTGTTTGGAGGATAAGGCAGGCAATTTACGTCTTGTGAACATAGGTTTGTTCAGACTTTATTTTAGTTTATGTTATCTTTCTTGCTTTCTTTCTTTCTTTCTTTCTTTCTTTCTTTCTTTTTTTTCTTTCTTTTCTTTCTTTTTTTTCTTTGTTTTCTTTCTTCTTTTTTTCTTTCTTTCTTTCTTTATTATTTATGTGTTTATTTATTATGGGGGCGGGATATAGCTCAGTCAGTTGAGTGCTCGCTTGAGGTGCTTGCGTCGCAGGATCGAATCACCTCGGAGGGGGGGGGGGGAGGGGGGTCCATTTAATTGATAGGAGATTTTTTCTCGTTCCAACTGGTCAAAACCTGTGGTATGTGTGCTTTCCTGTCTGGGAAAATGTATATAAAAGATCCCTTGCTGAATTAGGAAAACTGTAGCGGATTTCCTCTGATGACTACGTCACGTGTCAGAATTACCAAATGTTTGACATCCAATAGCCGATGATTAATTAATCAATATGTTGTAGTGATGTCCTTAACTTTAACTTTGTCTGTCTGTCTGTCTGTCTGTCTGTCTGTCTATATAGTTAGTTAATCAGCTAGTTATCTGACACGGAACCAGGGGATCAACATGCAATTACTTAAACTGACATGTTTTTTTCTTCAGACGCAGGTGTCTCCGGCCCCCATCGACCCCCCCCCCCCCTCCGAGTCCGTGCTTCACAAACACACTAACAAACACACACACACCAAAAACACCACCCACAAAACCTCCAAACAAAACAAAAAATAATTAAAAAATTAAATAATAAACCCACCCCACCCTAAAAAAAACTACCCCCCAAAAGAAACACACACACAAAACACACACACACACACACACACACACACACACACACACACAAAGAAGAAGAAAAAAACAACAAAACCCAAGAAACAAACAAAAGAAAGAAAGAAAGAAAGAACAAATACTAAAAATAATTACAAAAGAAAACCCCCAACAGCACCCCACAACACCCCCCCCCCCCCCCCCCCCCCCACAAAAACCCCCAAAACAAAAACAAAACATTATTAGGAGAATTAAATGAGCATGTGTGGAAAGTGTGATGTTATCGAAATAGCTGCGTCATCAAAGCCGATAACCGTTATCACGATAACTGAGATGTATATATGAAACATAACATACTTGGCAGACAATAACAGTGTCAACCTACCCTGTTCGTCTAGTTCGGAAAAGGAAAACAAAAGGTACAGGTATTTTTGTCCGTTAGTCCGTCAGTCTGTTTTCATCTTTCTGTTATTCTTTCTTTTTGTCTTCTTGGAATTTCTTTGTCTGTCTTTACATAGGCGTACGGTCTCTAATTTTGTGTAGGGTGGGGTGAAGTTGGGTAGGGATTTTTTGCTTGAATTAAACCAAAATGCCCGAATCTGGATTACAACATTTATTCATATTAACAGGTAAACGAATGAATGAATGTTTAACGACACTCCATCACTACCAAATGGCTGTAGAAGGTTGCAAACAAACCAGTCGCCCCCTGCCCCCCACCCCCCGTCTCATACGTATGCTTATATGTCTTTTATTTATTTATTTATTTATTTATTTGTTTGTGATGTTTCTTATATTTATGTACATAGGCAACTATATGCCAATGTGACACATTCCAAACTTTGAAATGCAACACTTGTTGTAATTGTGTTATTTTGCATTATTTATTGGGCAGTGAAACCCCACCTAACGACCACTCCGGTATTAAGACCACTCTGCTATTAAGACCACTTTTTCAAAGTCCGGAATATTTTATTTATTATGTTATAGGTAAAACTACCCCGATATTAAGACCACCCCGCTATTGCGGATTACGACCAGTAATGTCAGTTCCATTAGTCGTGTTCAGTGTATTTCGACACCGTCAAAGCAACCATATTATGACAGCAAGTTTCAGCATTTTTCGCTTACATAAGTGTTGAAAAGTCACGTATCTAATGGTTTCTTTGTTCTCGCTGATAGTTATCAAACGATAGGTAGGACAGTCAATCAGTAATAATGTTAGCTAAATCAAACAGTGACACCTAGTTAATATTAATCAACAATATATCGCGTGACCCACAAGCCTGCACACATTCCGATTACAGTGACATTCTAATTAAACACAATGAATGAACTTAAAATTATAGTAACCCACTAATAAAGACCACTTCGCTAATAAGACCATATTTATTAAGTCACATCGGTGGTCTTAATAGCTGGGTTTCACTGTAGTTATATTAAAAAAAAAAAAACCCAGCAAAGACAAAATTATGACCATTCTTTTAAAGATTTTTTTTAATTTATAAACTTTAATTCAAAATATGGTATATTTAGTTTTTAGTTTTCTGACATGCTAAATCAGATGCTTTTTGAATCATACTTTTTTCCGTTACAGGGGTTCAAAAAATTTCAAAAAAATTACTTGCCACAGGGCAAGTGCCAATCAGATATTCACTTGCCCCATATATTTTTCCACTTGCCCATACTTCTTAAGGTAACCAATTGTGTTACTCCTATTTAATTTAATACAGTGCTTAATAGTGTAATAATCTTGAAAGTAATTGGTTTAATTCCACAAATAAAGAATTTTGCCAATAAGTTACAACACTTACCTAGGAAGTACTAAATGTATATGTCTGTCCAGTAATATCAACTGTCTTCTCTATTGATTTAAACTATATTTTTTTAAATAGTGTCCATTTGTTGATTTAAACTTTGTTATTTGTTTGGTAGTGTCCACTTGTTCATCTAAATATAATTATTGTGTCGATGTATACCTTAGTGACCACTTGTATGACCGTGGATGTTGTGAGATCCCTTTCCACTCGTGGGCCATTCTTTTATAGCTGGCATTGGTTTAAAAATGTTTAGGGATTTTGACCCATGTGTCATTGTTGTGTGTATACTATTTAAATTTTTTGCCCCTGAACACTTCTCTGGGGTGTTTTTACCCTGTTAATAGCTGAAAAAAGTCTCTCGCAAACAGTCGTGGCTGGGCTCAAAGTAAACATGAGCCCTGTTACTTTGCAAATGTTTTTCAAATAGTGCAGGCTTGGTAAACAACAGCCGGGGAGGGGGTGTACATCGATTGCAGCCTTGTATTTTTAACTCATTGAGCATAATTTATTTGTTAAAAACTATTAATAAAGCAGAACAAATGAATATATTCATGTATGCTTAGAGGGCATCGTACCATAACGATTATGGCGTAGGGCTAATGAAATCTAACTTCACCTTACCTGTTCATTTTACACGAACGTAGATTTACATTTGCAAAGTACTGAAACACATTAAGTATTTTCTGCTACAAAGTTTATTATATCTAAACTAAAACGTCTTGCATCTTTTATAAGCATACAGTTCATAATATTTATGCTCTGTTCAAGTGAACTCGGAAATTATAAATTTGCTTTACCTCCCTGTTCATTTGCAAAGAGCAGATTCCGGAACCACATTAACGTCTACTTTAATTTGAATATGACATTTTAAAACTGTATCCCACCTCATTTACCATGTTTCCAAGGATTAAACATTATGATTGCACACACAAGGCATGTATACTTTATTTTTATATGAGCTGTAAAGCATATTGGATGTTATTTCTAAGTTTGAAGATCATCGAACCGATTACGTTCAGTGGCGGAAATTACCGATCTTAGTCGATAGTAAAAGGGGAATAACTCTAAAATTGTTATCGAACTTTTCAACATATTGTTTTCAGTTTTGGTGTGTCAAGAGTTCCAATCGTTCCAGCATTTAGGGTTAGGGTTACTTGTCCTTAGAGCTATGTAAATGCTCGCACGATCGGAACTCTTTCCAAAGGTTTTAGTGAGATTTGTAACAATATTTTAAAAAGGTTTTAGGTGTTACATTAGTCACTTGTTATCGGGCATATGCAGTTAACATAATTACTTGCCCGGCATGAAAATTCCACTTGGCACGGGCGTCGGGCGATGGGATTTTTGAACCCCTGCTGTTAGTATAAATTAATGAAATATGCTACACTCTGAAAATCTCAATAATATTCAGTGGCGGATCCAAAAAAATCCATTGGGGGGGGGGGGGGGGGGGCAATGACATGAGGCAAAATGCCAAAGGAACTTTGGGGGAGGTTTGGAGGGGGATCGTAAAACAATGAAAATTAATATATAATAAAATTATAACTGTCGCAAAATGTAGGGGGCCCGGTTATGTCTGTGGTTATGGTGGGTCTACACGTCTTATCATATAGATAAGAGAGAGAATCCCCCCCCCCCCCCCCACCACCACCACCCCCCCCAAAAAAACAAAACAAAGCCCCCCCCCCGAAACCCCCCCCCAAAAAAAAACACACCCAACAACAACAACAAAATTAAAAAAAACAAAAAACAACACCAACACCAACAAATCAAACAAACAATAAAGACAACACAAACAAAACAAGAACTCTTTGAATACATCGAGTTTATAATTGTGTTAATGTTTGTCATCCATCCTGCCAGCTTTCTTGCAATGTGACGTTTTCAAACTTTGATCAACGTTTTCTGTCAAGAAATGACGAACGTGATTTCACTTTGAATTTGACGCCATAAAGGGAGTCAGTGGGCCCATTGGGCTATTTCTCGTTCCAACCAGTGCTCCACTACTGATATATCAAAGAACGTAGCATGTGCTATCATGTATGTAGGATGATGCATATAAAATATCTTTTGCTACTAATGGGAAAAAATGTGGCGGGTTTCCTCTCTTAGGACTATATGTCAAAATGACCAAATGTTTGACATCCAATAGCCGATGATTAATAAATACAGTTAAACAAAACAAACGTTAAACCACGGAGGAATAACTGAATCGATGACTCAACCAAAATGCCCACTTGTCGATCACGTGATCGTATCGTCTGCTATCTTGAAGAAAAATGCAAGAAATAGAAGACGTCAAGAAGATTGTCAACGTCTGTCTCGATAATTAATTTGATAAACATTAATAGCGTACTTGCGGTGTATGTACAGGCTGGTAGGTACAGGGTTCGCAGCCCGGTACCGGCTCCAACCCAGAGCGAGTTCTTAAGGGCTCAATGGGTAGGTGTAAGGCCACTACACCCTCTTCTCTCTCACTAACAACTAACCAACTAACAACTAACCCACTGTCCTCGACAGACAGCCAGATAGCTGAGGTGTGTGCCCAGGACAGCGTGCTTGAACCTTAATTGGATATAAGCACGAAAATAAGTTGAAATGAATGAATGAATGAAAGTATGTATTTACACATACAACTTATTTACCCCAAGTCAAACTTTAGTTGGGGCGGGACGTGGCCCATTGGTAAAGCGCTCGGTCTGTCTGGGATCGATCCCCGTCGGTGGGCCCATTGGGCTATTTCTCGTTCCAGCCAGTGCACCACGACTGGTATATCAAAGGCCGTGGTATGTACTACCCTGTCTGTAGGATGGTGCATATAAAAGATCCCTTGCTGCTAATAGAAAAGAGTAGCCCATGAAGTGGCGACAGCGTGTTTCCTCTCTCAATATCTGTGTGGTCCTTACCTATATGCCTGACGCCATATAACCGTAAATAAAATGTGCTGAGTGCGTCGTTAAATAAAACATTTCTTTCTTTCAAACTTTAGGGTATGGTTTCCGAACAGATCGATTTATGGGTGTATACTACCAAAGCAAATCCCATAGACGACAATAGTAACATATGCGGCTAAAACTCCTACCTGCAACGTATCAACCGACATAAACGCCACGGATATAAATACTACCACCCCTTACACTTAAAGTGAATCAGAAAAAAATTGGGGTCAGGCTGCTCGTTTCTGAGATAACGGGTAGCGTCTATGACTACCCTAGTTTCGCACAAAATTCGAGTACTTTTTTTTACAGGTACCCCATACATGTTTCAAGCACAGGGCTACTTGACATATTGGTACTAGATGAAATAAAATTGCACATTTATTTTACCCAGATGAAACTATTATTTTTTTACAACCAACACACTCACATTTATAACCAATCACAGGACTTGTGGTGTTCACTTCTCTATCAAAAGTTGGGTGCACCTCGAACTTTGACCCAGCCGGAAGTTATTTGGTATAGTACTACCTTATGTGTGATCATTTGAGTCGAGTCTACGTTCTTTTGAATTTGACAGACGTTTTCACGTATGGCATACGTAAAAACGCATACTTGACAAGTCACTTTAAAAAGTGTCAAATATTTCACATTTCCATAACAAATTTATTGCGATCAAACGTATTATTGAATGCGGTTAATTAATCGTTTTAAACAAGTGGCTATTAATAGAATGACGCTTTCAATTTTGACAAACGTGTCACAAAACTGTAACATTTTATCATATAGTCACTCACATAGCTTACATACATATATACATACAATACATACATGCTAGAGAGAGAGAGAGAGAGAGAGAGAGAGAGAGAGAGAGAGAGAGAGAGAGAGAGAGAGAGAGAGAGAGAGAGAGAGAGAAACAGACAAAGACAGAGAGAGAAACAGACAAAGACAGAGAGAGAAACAGACATACACACACACACACACAGGCAGGCAGGCAGTCATTAATACTATATAAAATAAGTTGTAATCCATCTTTCTGACATTTTTCTGTCTCTGTCGATTTGTCTGCCTGACATATTTATGCTGATGACAGTATAAATTCAAATGTCAAACAAGTTACGTAAAATTTTCAATTCCCAGACACATGTGTCTGTCTGTCCGCGTGTTTGTTTTCCTGTCTGTCAGTGCTGGGGTGTCCTGAAAACTTCATTCGGTAAGAAACCTATCCTGAAACTGGCTATTACGCACTTTGTTCAAGGGTAAAAGTACTTAACGTCAGTTACCGATCGATAATTAAAAATGTCGTCACTTTACGGCTAATTCCGGTCGAGACCCACTCGATTACGTCGCTGATGGATGGCTGTGCATAAGAAGTTATTACCGACGTAGGTAGACGACGTGTACTGCCTCTTGACAGGCCACTTAGCCCCGCCCATTTAGCCCCGCTCACTCAGGCGTAGTAGCAAAGTAGTCCCACTCATATTTAAGTAATTTTTTATTTTTTTTAAATTTGAATTTTTAAAAAAGTTTTATTTCTCTTTATCATATTAATTAATTAATTAATTGTGAATAGGCGACCCTACTCTGTTAGTGTCCTCTATAAGCAGGTACAGTCCTGACCACTATTGAGGTCGAAGGAGCGGGGCGTAATCCAGTGGTAAAGCGCATCGCTTGATGCGCGGTCGAACTGGGATCGATCCCCGTCGGTGAACCCATTGGGCTATTTCTCGTTTCAGCCAGGGCACCATGACTGGTTTATCAAAGCCCGTGGTACGTGTTACCCTGTCTGTGAGATGGTGCATGTAAAACATCCCTTGCTACCAATGGAAAAGTGTAGCGGGTTTCTTCTCTAAGACTATGTCAAAATTACCAAATGGTTGACATCCAATAGCCGATGATTATTAAATCAATGTGTTCTAGTGGTGTCGTTAAACAAAACAAATTTATCTTTTAACTACTGAGGTTGAAAGAAAGAAATGTTTTATTTAACGACGCACTCAGCACATTTTATTTACGGTTATATGGCGTCGGACCACACAGATATTGAGGGAGGAAACCCGCTGTCGCCACTTCATGGGCTACTCTTTTCGATTAGCAGCAAGTGATCTTTTATATGCACCATCCCATAGACAGGATAATACATACCACGGCCTTTGATATACCAGTCGTGGTGCACTGGCTGGAGCGAGAAATAGTCCAATGGGCCCACCGACGGGGATCGATCCCAAACCGACCGCGCATCAAGCGAGCGCTTTACCACTGGGCTACGTCACGCCCCTACTGAGGTTGAAGTTCACCTCGGCCATTTTCAACGTCATATAAGGAATGAATGAATGAATGTTTAACGACACCCCAGCACGAAAAATACATCGGCTATTGGGTGTCAAACTATGGTAATGGAAACAAACAAGGTGATGATCAACATCAACAGAAAAATTCAAGATATAAATAAAAACAGTGTAAAGAACTGTGCAAAAATACAAATACAAATATCACAGATAAGATACTGACTTTTACTCTAAACTTCAATTTGTGCTGTATTGGCCATTCTCAAAGAGAATGTTACACCCCTGCACCACGGTGAGGTTACAGCACGCGCAGGGGGTCATATAAGGAACCTTTAAAACAAAAATATAAGTCTATAATTAAAAAAAATTGAATAAATAAATAAAATAACTAAGTAGTAGGTTGGTCGTTAATCGTACTTAATCATACCGGTAACACAGAGTTACGTAAATCGTGACGTAAAGGAAGATTTGCCAGGAACAAAATTTTGATTGGCGGTTAGTCACATATCAGCGATAATTCCCGCTGATTGATTACAAATAATAAATGACGTTTCATATATATGTAGTCTGCTGAGAACCGTCACATTTTGTGTCATAGCTGTCTAGATGTGTATATTTCGACAGGCAAAAACGCAGACTTTGCAAATTAATCTTAATGGTCTTACCATCCGCAAGCATTCTAACAACTAGGCTAAATGATGTTATTTTATTAAAGGTGCACATTCCTTTTGTAAATGGTGCACAGTGCGCCTGGTTTAAACTTACAGTTTAGTATCTGTTTTAGTTAAACACAGGTGTTTAAGCATCGTAGATGTATGTTGTTGAAAACAGGCTTTGTAAATTCGGCCCTCAGGTTTTGAGCACTTACAATATTTATTTCTTGACGTCTGGTGTACTCTTGGTTGTCCTCGAGTATCTAGAAGCTGAAGCTTGGTGTGACCGTTTGACACGTACCACAGTTTTGATGATGCCGAGATTTTGTAAGTATCTTGTAGAAAAAAGAGAGTTAAAAGTTAAAGTTTCGCTTAAAGTCACCACTAGAGCACATTGATGTATTAATCGGCGGTTACTGGAAGTCAAACGTTTGGTAATTCTGACATAATTTTATAGTCTCTGAGGAAACCTGCTTCATTTTTTGTTCCATTAGTAGCAAGAGATTTTTTTAATCCGATTTGCACAGACAGGACAGCATATTCCACGGCTACGAGAAAGAAACAGTGGGATTCGGTCTTAAGACTAACGAATCTGAAGTGAGGACGGACAACCTTTTTGGGGGGTGAGGTGTGGAGGTGGGGGTGGGGGTGAACGTAACGTTTTGATGAATGTGATTTGAATTGTTAGCGAGCGCTCAGCCTCCTGGACGCGGAACTGGGTCATTAACATTTTTTTTTTTTCAGAAATAACTTCTTTTTTTGGGGGGGGTTTGTAGAGTTTCAGTCGAATTTATAGATGATTATACACTCAGAGATAAATTTCACATGCCTAAATGTGAAAAAAAACAACTCACCATACTAATTTATTTCAAGCAAGAGTCTAAAGGCCTCGTACGAGAATAGCCACGGAAACAGCCGAATGTGACAAGGTTGCAATGGACTCGGTTATTTTCGTTCAAGACACTCGTTTCGTATGGCGTCGCCTTAAGTTTAAGATAGAGATACGTTACTGTATGTATACCTAAGAACAAAAGAGACGCAAATATTAATTCACGTTCCTTTAATTTATTTTAAAAATTGTTCATCTGAATCCCATTAGCTTTTGGATCTTTTAAAATGATCAAAGTCTTGTGAATACAGGCCATGTGACGGTCTATTTATTTCACTGGATTAATTTTATCATAAAAATATTTATGCATTATTATTTAATTTTATTTGTGTTGTTGTTGTTTGTTTGTTGTTGATTGTTGTTGTTTTGTTTGTTGTTGTTGTTTTTGTTTTTGGGGGGTCGGTTTGTTCTTTTCTGTTTGTTATGGGTTTTTTTTAGTGTATGTAAATTTAGATGTCATTATGCATATAATTATTTTCCGTGTGTTTCCGTAGGTTCAGGGCTCTCCATGGCCTCGAGACTGGTGGGAAGTGTCATCATCTCCACGCTCATCACCCTTTCATTATCAGGTAAGATACGAATCGTAAATATCTATACGACTATGGATGGGGGAGGGGGGGGGGGGGGCGTAGCCCAGTTGTAACGCGATCGCCTGATACGAGGACAATCTTGTATCTAGGATCGATCCCCGTTAGTGAGACCATTGGGCTGTTTCTCGTTCCAGTCAGTGCATCAAAGGCCGTGGTATGTGCTATCTTGTCTGTCGGAAGCTGCAAATAAAAGATCCCTTGCTGCTAATCAGAATGGGTAGCCGATGGCGTGGCTTGTCTGTAGTCCTCAACCTTACGTCTGACGCCATACAACCGTAATTAAAATGTGCTGAGTGCGTCATTAAAGGAAACATACCTTCCTCCCTCCCAGGAGGCGAGACGTAGCCCAGTGGTAAAGTGCTCGCTTGATGCGCGGTCGGTTTAGGATCGATCACCGTCGGTGTAACACAGGCTGTGGTATGTACTATCCTGTCTGTGGGATTGTGCATATAAAAGATCCCTTGCTGCTAATCGAAAAGAGTAGCCCATGAAGTGGCGACAGCAGATTTCCTCTCCCAATATCTGTGTGGTCCTTAATCATATCTCTGACGCCATATAACCGTAATTAACATGTGTTGAGTGCGTAGTTAAATAAGACATTCCTTCTTTCTTTCTTTCTTTCTTTCTTTCTTTCTTTCTTTCCATATAACTATTGCCTAGCACACACCAACGGTCGGTTGAGCGGTTGCCTGAGGTGCTTGTCTCGCAGGGTCGAACCACCTCAGTGGATCCATTCAACTGATTGGATCTTTTCTCGTTCCAACCAGTGCACCACAACTGGTCAAAGGCCGTGGTATGTGCTTTCCTGCCTGTGGGAAAATGCAAACAAAAGATCCCTTGCTCTGCTAATGGAAAACGGTAGCGGGTTTTCTCTGATGACTACGAGTCAGAATTACCAACTGTTTGACATCCAATAGCCCGGGCAAGAGGTAGCCCAGTGGTAAAGCTCTCGCTTGATGCGCGGTCGGTTTGGGATCGATCCCCATCAGTGGGCCCATTGGGTTATTTCTCGCTCCAGCCAATGCTCCACGACTGGTACATGAAAGACCGTGGTGTGTGCTATCCTGTCTATGGAATGGTACATATAAAAGATCCCTTGCTGCTAGTCGAAAAGAGTAGCCCATGAAGTGGCAACAGTGGGTTTCCTCCCTCAAAAATACATGTGTGGTCCGTAACCATATATCTGACGCCATATAACAGTAATTAAAATGTGTTGAGTGCGTCGTTAAATAAAACATTCCTTTCTTCTTATTTAATTTATATCCAGTTACGGTTAAAGCACGCTGTCCTGGGCACACACCTCAACTAAGTGGGCTGTCTCTCCAGGACATGGGTTTAACGGTTTGTGATTAGTGAGGGAAATCGGTGTAGTAGCCTTACACCTACCCACTGAGTCGTTAAAACTCGCCCTGGATGGGAACCGGGATCGGGATGTGAACCCAGTACCTAACAGCCTTAATGTCCAATGGCTTAACCACTACACCACCGAAACCGGTGACAAACACAGAATGGAGAAAATCCCCAAATTATAATGAGTCGAGAGTCGAGGGAGTCGCCTTCACCACCTATCAACCCGCCTCGGTGGCGTAGTGGTTAGGCCATCGGTCTACAGGCTGGAAGGTACTGGGTTCGGATCCCAGTCGAGGCATGGGATTTTTAATCCAGATACCGACTCCAAACCCTGAGTGAGTGCTCCGCAAGGCTCAATGGGTGGGTGTAAACCACTTGCACCGCCAGTGATCCATAACTGGTTCAACAAAGTCCATGGTTGTGCTATCCTGCCTGTGGGAAGCGCAAATAAAAGATCCCTTGCTGCTAATCGGAAAGAGTGGCGACAGCGGGTTTCCTCTCAAAATCTGTGTGGTCCTTAACCATATGTCTGACGCCATATAACCGTAAATAAAATGTGTTGAGTGCGTCCTTAAATAAAACATTTCTTTCTTTCTTTCACCACCTATCACTACATTTTGTTCACTGTCTCATCTTTTCAGTTCATGTAAATCCGAATTATCCATTTACAATCGAAAGCGAGCCGGCAACGTTTGAAGGTCGGGTGTGTTCGGACGCAATCGTACACCAGCCAATCGTGTTGATGTCGGAAGAGGCGAAACAAGGCGAAGACGGCTGCACCAAACCAAACGATAACTTCATCAAGCTGTTTGTGAAAAACGTTACTGCTAATGTAAGTGGAAGTTACTAATTTATTTTGTTTTATTTTCGTAAACAATAATTTAAAAAAAAGGACAGAAAACATCAACAAATCAACAACAACAACAACAACCACAACAACAACAAAGAAACAAAATAAAAATAACTAAACGTTTGTTAAAGTTTCTTTTGTTTAACGACACCACTAGAGCACATTGATTTATTAATCATCAGCTATTGGATGACAATAATTTGGTAATTCGGACATAGTTTTAGAGAGGAAACCCGCTATATTTTTCCATTAGTAGCAAGGGACCTTTTATATGCACCATTCCATAGACAGGAAAGCACATACCACGTCCTTTAATATACCAGTCGGTCTGCACTGCCTGGAACGAGAAATAGCCAAATGGGCCCACCGACTAGGATCGATCCCAGACCGGCCGCGCATCAAGCTAGGGCTACGTCCTGCTCCTAAACTAAACAACAAAGCAACAACAACAACAACAACAACAACAACAAAAAATAAAATAAAATAAAATAAATAAAACGCAAATAAATAAAATTAAAATTAAATTTAAAAAGCCCTAAACCATCCTATAATCCCTCACCAAAACAGCAAGACACATTTTTTTTTTTTTTTAATGTATGTTAAACCAAAAACAAACAAACAAACAAGCAAGCAAACAAAGTAAAAAAAAAGGCAAAAGGTTTCGGGGGGGGGGGGTGTTCTGTGGGTTGGTTAGTTGCCACTTACACACACACACGCACCACCCCCATCCCTACCCCTGTGAGGTACGGCCCTGATTGATTATGTAATTTCATAAAGCTTGGGAGTAGGTAAAGGCTCATGTATCAATCCGATGGTAACAATCCTAAATTTGCAGTAATAAAACTTTTATGACAGTGATATATATAACGAACCTGTTGGCATATAACGTTGTTTATGGCGTCGTATGAAAAAAAGAAAGAAAAAAAAAAGTCAAATTCAATTAATTATTGCTGGGTCGCATTAAACATATCTTTAGCCATACATACGTACACAATTATATAAAATTATTGTAACTATGTTTTCTACTTAGACTACATTGAAATGAATAATAATAAAAAAGAAAAAAGAAGTAGAAAAATGTGTTTGTTTTATGTCCCCGGGGTGTCAAATCAAACACTTGATAAATGACGTAAACTAAGAGCACCAAGGGACCTTTAATAAAAGAAATGAAAAAAAAAAAAAAGGTTGCTTGAGGAACAATAGGCTTGACGAACAACAGGCCCCACCTAACGGTAGATCCACGACTGATTACAAACCAGTAACCTAAATCACGTGTAATTGTACACGAAAACGAAAAAAGAACACAATGCAAGGAAAACACAAAATGTTAGTCTGGTCTGGTTTGTTGCTCATTCTCCGGGGGATATTTATAATATAGTAGCCCAGGATGTCGTTGAAGAAAACACACCTAACTTTTATAGCACTTTGAAAACACCGAAGGGGCGGGACGTAGCCTAGTGGTAAAGCATCCGCTTCATGAGTGGGCGGTTTGAGATCGATCCCCGTCGGTGGCCCATTTAGGCTATTTTTTCGTTCCAGCCAGTGCACCACGACTGGTATACCAAAGGCCGTGGTATGTGCCATTCTCTCTATGGGATGGTGCACATAAAAGATCCTTTGCTACAAATGGAAAAAAGGTAGCAGGATTCCTCTCTAAGATTATATGTCAAAATTACCAAATGTTAGGACATCCAATAGCCGATGATTGATACATAAATGTGCTCTAATGGTGTCGTTAAACAAAACAAACTTTCTTGAAAACACCGACTACAATGCAAGGGAAACAACTCTTTTAATACCTTAATTTGAATTACTTAAAACGGTTTAGATGTCGCTAGTTAATGATATACAACACAACTTATTTCAGAACTCTTGTCTCTGTCTGTCTGTCTCTCTCCCTCTCTCTGTCTGTCTGTCTGTCTCTCTCTCTCTCTCTCTCTCTCTCTCTCTGTCTCTCTCTCTCTCTCTCTCTCTCTCTCTCTCTCTCTCTCTCTCTCTCTCTCTCTCTCTCCAACACCACTCTCTCACTTTTCCTCTCCCCCGTCTCTCTATCTGTCTCACACAAACACGTATTTCTACTAACCCAGATCCGACAAACACATTTAAATTACAGATTATCTACAACGGCCACAGACGAAACCACGGCCACATGAGGAACGCCACCAACGTGGTTCTACATCACCGCAATGCCACCAACGACGCCGACCTGCATTTTCTCCCTGCTGGTTTGGAGTTCAACGTCGTCCACACCAACGCCTTTGACGTCGACGACGACTTTCTGATCGTGGTCAGCAACAACAAGGAATTCAATGATAAAGCCTCCATACACTTTTATGTGAGCAATACTAAGCAATGTATTATTTTAAAAGGCCAGAGTCGATAGTACAGGGGAAGAGGGCTGTGCCACACCCCTCTCCCTCCTCCCCTCCCCCACACTTAAGGACGAAAATGAAAGTTGTTTTTGCCCTACTCTGTACAAATAAAGATAAATTTCTGGTTGTGCCCCTCCCTCCACTAAATATTGTTATCTCTCGCTCGCTCGCTCTCTCTCTCTCTCTCTCTCTCTCTCTCTCTCTCTCTCTCTCTCTCTCTCTCTCTCTCTCTCTCTCTCTCTCTCTCTCTCTCACACACACACACACACACTTCAGATATCTTTCTCACAGACCTGAAGGTCATATTTCTCTGAAAAAATAAGGTTATATTTTTTTAATTATTGGCATAGTAGCACGGTAGTTAATCTACTACATGTATTTATGGCCCAAAGAAATATTGAATAAAATAATGAATACATGTACATCAAATCTGACCTGAAAATTTGTTTTCACCACCTACATTTAGTCATAAAACAATCAACACAACACCCCGTGAAAATGATAAAAAAACGCAATACATACAATTGAATATAATACAATATAACACAACACAATAGAAAAATACAATAAAATACACCATAATGCAGGACTTCTAAATTATTGTAGCCCCACTCACATAGCTAATGATATTCAATGTTGGGCTAGTAAATAACAACTATTGTCATGTCCGACGGGTAGTGAAAAAAAGAGCTATATCTCCCTCTTTATGTGACATATCTGATTATTACTAATATTTAATAAAATTGTATTAACTTAATGTAAAGTAGGGCTAGTGAATTTTTAATCATGGCTAGTACATTTTTAAAATCACTGATCCCATGGCTAGTGGATTTTATAAAAAATAAATTATAGAAGCCCTGTAATGTTAAGCAACACAATACCACAATTTATTAATACCTTGCAATACATTACAGAAAAACAACACAACACAACACAACACAACATAAATCGACACTACAATAACACACGGTACAACAAAACAAAATAACACAATAATTAAATGCCGAAATTTTCATTTTCTTTTCTTAGTTTTTTTTTCCTCTCGGGTTCTTTTTGTCAACATAACACAACAAAGTGTATTTGAAGTTTGTTTTGTTTAACGACACCACTAGAGCACATCGATTTATTAATCATCGGCTATTGGATGTCAATCAATTGGTAATTTTGACATGTAGTCTGAGGGAGGAAACCAGCTACATTTTTACATTAGTAGCAAGGGATCTTTTATATGCACCATCCCACAGACATGAGGCAGGATTTAGCACAGTCGGTTGAACGCTCGCTTGAGGTGCTTGTGTCGCAGGATCGAACCACCTCAGTGGATCCATCCAAATGATTGTTTTTTTCTCGTTCCAATCAGTGCACCACAACTGGTCAAAGGCCGTGGTATGTGCTTTCCTATCTGTGGGAAAGTGCATATAAAAGATCCCTGGCTGCATTAAGGAAATATAGCGGCTTTCCTCTATTGACTACGAGTCAGAATTACCAAATGTTTGACATCCAATAGCCGATGATTAATATATCAATGTGCTCTAGTGGTGTCGTTAAACAAAACAAACTTTCATCCCACAGACAGGATAGCACAGCCTTTGATATACCAGTCGTGGTGCACTCGCTGGAACTGACCGCGCATCAAGCGAGTGCTTTTCCACTGGCCTACGTCCCGTCCTCCATAACAATAAAACACAACACAACGCAGTACTTGAGTGTTAAAGTCGCAAACCCTAGTTTCAACCCGTAAAGATGGACACTACGTTTGATTAATTTACAAAACTGTAACACATTTAGACAACGTTACAACAGAGTGAAACAAGAGTCTGTGAAGTTAAAACGGTGAAATACTCTTTAAAACAGACTAAAACTCGACTCCAAAGCCATCAATTCTCAGATGCACGTGCGTTTTTAAAAATATGAAAAATACATTTTGTAGTATTAGAAACACCAGGATGACCAGAAACACTTCGGTTGTACAGAAATGGATAATCTAAACAATAAAATATAAGTAGTGTTCGATTTCAGTGATCATAAATGGCTCTAATAGCGAAAACTATGCCTTAGTGTTTAAAAAGCTAGGGTCTGTCACTTTAACATTTCCATTCTATTTTCTTTGTTATCTTCCCTCAGGTTGTTTTGGTGACTATTCCTGAGAGAGAGGTCGTCTCCAACCCACTTCCTTTTGTAGTGCACGTGGACCACGTCGCACCGAAGGCACGTCCCCACGGGGCCGTCATCTTCGCCGGCGTCATCGCGCTGTTGATCATAGCCATCGTCCTCACCATCCCCATCACCGTGTTCGTCAAACGGCGACGGAGTAAGGGGAAGGCCATCTGTCTGTGTGGGGAGGCAGCCTCAGGAAAAGTGGAAACCAAACCGGAACAGCCGACCGGAAACGGCGCCTTAAAGGGATCGATAAATCCGTCCATGATTTTCGACACGGAGATCGATTTAAAGACTTCGGCGTCCGATGCGTCCTTGACGACGGGTCACGAGACGATACAGGACCATCAGCTGAGGTCCCTGTCTCAGCTCCATTTCCAGCCCACGTGGCTCGATCCACATTATCGAGACAGCCACCATCTTCGACTGCAGAAATCCCTCAGCAACGGCACACGTCAGTCGATCACGGAAAAGTTTTGAAGT
Organism: Gigantopelta aegis; assembly: GCF_016097555.1. Taxonomy (NCBI): domain Eukaryota; kingdom Metazoa; phylum Mollusca; class Gastropoda; order Neomphalida; family Peltospiridae; genus Gigantopelta; species Gigantopelta aegis. The sequence goes on along the minus strand of NC_054713.1, from coordinate 38,138,465 downwards.
CAGTGTCCAAGGTCTACGTTCAGCCAATCGTTTTATTCGCTGAACATTTTCGCTATTAGACTGGTCCTCGAAGTGGTTAATTTTAGGTTTAATGTGTAGCGCAGAAACCAGTCTAGAAAGCGTGAGCGACAAACGACTGCCTGAACGTACTATCCCGGGACTACGTTCATCCAGCTGTTTCTGCTAAACGTCTGCGAATAATTAGACTGGTGTCCGAAGTGGTCAATTATGGTTTAATGTGTAGCGTAAAAAAAAAAAGAGACTTGCAAGCATGAGCGACAAACAACTGGGCTAAGTTCAGCCAGCGTACGTTTCGCTAACGTTTGCAAACTATTTGATTGGTTCTCGACGTGGCCAGTTGGTTTAACGTGAAGCGCATAAATCAGTCCAGCGGAAGTTTTTTTTCTGCACGGTATGGCTGAACGCAGCACTGGCTTAACTTATCCCTGTTGTGGTGGAGTGCCCGTGACATCTTTAGGAACTTCCTGTTTGGAGTTACCATGGTTAAAATGGTGATCACAATACGTGTTTGGACCTGAATCGGATATGAGCGCGTGATTACAGCAATTCTGAGTAGCCTGAGATGAACAATGTTATTATGATGGCAAAAACATTATTATTTTCGAAAGTGGATTGACGAACAAGGGCGGACCCAGGAAACATTTTAGGGAGGGGACCAAGGGCAAAAGGGCACATTGTGCAACTTCCTGAAAGGGCACTTCAATGAACATTGTAAATAAATTCTTCTTTTATTTTGTTAGGGAAAGGGACAAGTCCCCCTGGTCCCCTCTCTTGGATCCGCCCCTGGACGAAAATGAAACTTATAGCTGCAGTCTTGTCTCCCGTCATATAACATCGTGTGGTAATGCAAAATATAAGCAGAACTACACTTTTAAAGGTGCCGTATCACAAATGTTGCTTCCCGCCAAAATTATGTACTAACTTTTGCTTCGAACTGTAAACGTTATACCGTCAACAATTAATGTATGCTTATAAACAGTTGCAACCAAATAATTCAATTTATTACTTAAAAAAAACAAATTGGGCACGTTCAGTTGATGCAAACACTCCGTGACGTTATGCCAAGCGGATGTTGTTGACAAGTTTCATGTCTTTGTGCAGTTCATCCGGGTTTTTTTTTTTTGCAATGTGATAGAACAAGAATCGAGTAATATTGAATGTTATTATGTTTTCACAGTGTACAAGTGTACAAGCACTTTGCAATTTCGAGATTCCCAAGTTATTTATGAAAAGACAATGTGCGGGATCAGTTAATTTGTAGTCATTTATCACAAGTGTAAGAAAACAAATAGCGAAATACGAACTTGCAACTTTGATACTGCATCTTTAAAATATATCGAAGAACGGCAATTGTGGGAACAAAGTAATGAGGATAATCTATTCTGAATATATATTCAGGGTAGATAAATAAAATAAATCACTGGCGTAGGAAGCGGGAGGTGGGGCAGTGGTGGTATGTGTCCCCAAACGTTTTAGCAGCAGCGATGGTGTTTATATATTTATACATGTATTTATATGTGTGTGTGTGTGTGCGCGCCCCCCCCCCCCCCCCCCCACACACACACACACTTTTTGGCACCTTCCTACGCCCGTGTAAACATATTCGTAATTGTAGCTTTAAGGACAACTCAGGAAGTCACGTGTCTTCGGTGAATCGGAACTTTATTATTATTATTATTATTTTTTTCTGTTTATCGAAATCCTTGTGCTATGCATGTTTTGTCGAATTACTTATTGTTTTATATAGTTACATCAGGTGGGGTGCATGGGGTGGCAAACTAGGTATCAAGGAGTATTCGGAGGGGGGAATGAAACAACAGTAACAAAAATAATTTTATAATTAAGAGGGGGGTGGGAAAGAAGCTAAAAATCTAACAGTAAATGAATTTTACCCCCCCCCCCCCCCACCTAGATCAATGTTTTAAAAGGCAGTCTCAAAATTGCACAATGACCCAAATCAGGAACGGCGGGATGGGGCTAGGGGGTGGACTGGGGGTCTCTAGCTCTTGAGTTAACTATGAATAGATTATAATATGTATGTGATTAATTTGTACATTGTAGTTATATATCGCAATTAAATTTTAACAATTTAAAGTAGCACTTGCCTCGTTGAGAATGCATCTTTAAATTTCAAATATATGTCCGATATTCGGACTTGGATAAGGGTAGGACCAGCTGACAATTGCAACACCCGTTAGCTAGGTGGCGCTCTGCAGATGACGTGTACTAGCGGAACCAATGGGAGTGATCTTGTACACACAGCAGAATTTCATTGTTGTTGACCAGTGTTATTTTTAAAACACTTATGACTGTAATTGCTGATGATTGTTAATCAAAATTGTTTGCTATATGTATTAAAGACCATATTTATATATTATTGGACGGTTCCAGAAAATAGTACAGGGAATATGGCAGGCCCGCAGAAATCGGGGTAGGGTAGGGGTAGCCAGTACAGGAATTTCAGCGGGATGGGGAGGGGGGGGGGGGTCTAGACTGGCGAGCGAAGTACATGGGGGGGGGGGGCAAGACTGGCGAGCGAAATAAGACTACACGGGAGAGGGGGTGGGTATACTGACGAGTGAAGTATATGGGGCAGACTATACATGAGGAGAGGGGTTGAGTCATGCACCCCTGGACATTTTTTTTTAAAAGAAAATAATATGCTTGGGTAAGAGGCGAAGTTCGACTCCCGACACCTCCCACCCCCCACCCCGCCCCGCACAGCGCCTGCTGTGCCCCTACATGAGACCCAAATTATTTATTTTGTCGACCTAATGATGATGACGATGATGATGATGATGATGATGGTGGTGGTGATGGTAATGAGGATGCTAAAAAAATAAAATTCTGCAGACCCAACCTTTTTTTTTTATTACAATAATCGGGTCAACCCTCCTCCACCCATTCCACCCCACCCACCCTGTAGCAGCCCATACTACAATTTAATAGCCCACTTGTAAATATTTACCTATTAATGTTGATTCGACATGGTATTTGATTATGTTTATAAACTATTTAGCTTTCCAGGGTAAGTTTAGACGAATATGTCGCATTTAAAGTTGAGATCGCACGGCATCTGATTCAGTCCCTTGATACCAAGACGAGTATAAATATTGTGAATATAATACAATATAATATATGTGTAACTTCTATTATGATTGTTTAACAAATTAAAAAGATACAAATACGAAAATTAAAAACTACCAAAGAGACTTGCTTGTTAAGTTTATCAAGTGCTCTCGACGAACGCAGGTGTTCGTTAGTTGCTTGTTTGTTTGGTGGGGTTTTTTGGTTTTTTGTGGGGTTGTGTTTGAGTTTTGTGTTTGGGGGTGTTTGGGTTTTTTGGAGGGTTGAAAGGAGTGGGGAGGGAGGGAGGCAACACTCAGTTATAGTTGAATCCCGCATCTAGAAGTGAATGCCATACCATGTAGTGTATTATAGCGAGGTTTAATAAACGTTCGACACCTCAACGTGCACGTAAACAGTGGTAATAGTTCAAACTCCAGATGGCGAATTTGTTGTTGTTACTATATTAGTAGAATGACATCACAGGAGCTTTCCCTTCTTCTAAGGTAGAAAGTTACCCCCAAGCCCCGCTAAAGTTTGTATACTCAGCTATGCAAAAATAATAGTGGCGTGATACCATCGGTACGTCATACTTTGGTGCCGTGCGAGTCTGCTTTCATTGTGGTTTTCTCTGTTGATGATTGTTACTATTATTACATAACTTTGTGAATAAAAAAAACCCCTAAACCAAGCATAAATGTGTTTTCTACACCTAAAATATATACTGATGGAATGGTATAATGGATTACACCAACACTTACAGGGAATATTTACTCCTATCAAAACTCTTATCCATAGAGTCGGGATGTTATCCGTGTTACTGACATCCAATCTGACATTACTGGCATTCAGTCTCACATTACTGACATTCAGTCTCATATTACTAATATTCAGTCTCACATTACTGACATAAATCTCACATTACCGACATTCGGTCCCAAATTACCAACATTCAGTCCACATTACTAACATTCAGTCCCACATTACTGACATTCAGTCCCACATTACTGACATTCAGTCTGATATTACTGACATTCAGTCTAACATTACTGACATCCAGTCTCATATTACTGATATTAGTCACACATTAATGACATCTAGTATTACATTACTGACATTAGTCTCACACTACTGACGTTAGTCTCATATTACTGACATTCAGTCTCACATTAATGACATCCAGTCTTACATTACTGACATTCAGTCTCATATTACTGCCATTAGTCTCACGTTACTGACATTCAATCTCACATTACTGACATTAAATCTCACATTACTGACATTCGGTCCCAAATTACCAACATTCAGTCCACATTACTAACATTCAGTCCCACATTACTGACATTCAGTCTCACATTACTGATATTACTGACATTCAGTCTAACATTACTGACATCCAGTCTCATATTACTGATATTAGTCACACATTAATGACATCTAGTATTACTGTATTTGATCAAATCTCCTTTCACCTGTGCGGGAGGACAATTTCTTCTTTTAAATGACATTTTTGTAAGCATAAAAAAAAATCGATCCTCTTTTGTCAAAATAACATAAGGGAAGTAACTCTGCCTTTTTTTCTCATTCGGAAAATGACTACTTTCGGTTTCTGAAAATGTAACAAACCGAATTGTCCCGACTGTTTAACCTTTGCCGAAGTGAGAATTGTGGGATAGCCTATTAATATTGTTCAAAAAGCACATGGAGTTTATAAAATGGCGTGTTATTATAATGTTTGTTGTCATCGTAATAACTACGAAGCGTGTTGCCGCTAATTCAACAGGCTGTGTATTGACATTCAGTGTTGCCATATATAAAACTATCCAAGTTAGTTCTAATAACACCTCTGAATTGTAAAATGTCTTCCCACTGGATTACATAATGCAACTATGACGAATCTGAACTGCCAGACTCCCGAGTTGACAGCGATACACACGATCGTGACGATGCATGTTAAAATCACATGTCACAGCAAGACAACGAAAATACCAATTAACTGTATAAACATACTTGTGTCAGTTAATTTTGTATGTTTGTGCAGTAAAATGTTGGTTATAAGGGTACACTTCAAGAAGTTATTTTTGTACAATTAAAAAATGTTGTTTGACATTGACATAAAGTTACTCACGGAAAAGGGTATAATTCTGGTATATTTCACACGATGTCCGTAGTGAGGTTTTACTTATGATTAATGAAAATACAATGTTTATTGCATCATTATAATGATTTTAAATAAGTACCACGCCACCGTTCCTCATTATAGTAAAAATTGAATATTAATTAATACAATGTATATACACTTGTCTTTGGTAGCCTACTTAGGTACACTAACCACAAATGATAAAGAAAGAAGCAAATGATAATGTAACGCAACCTGTAAGGCTGTAAGTGTAATACCGTAAATGTACTAATTAATTTTTTTATTTCTTGTTCATGTTCTTAACATTTTGGGATAACATATTTTTTTTTTTTTTAAATATGTATTAAATCATAATAATATTTAAACTTAAAACAAATAAAATATTATTATGATTTTTTTTTTTTTTTTATTTTTTTTTTTTTTTAATGCCAAGATCTAAGGTTAACAAGTATATATGACATTATATAGTATTCATATAACTTATTGTAATACTGTTTTTTTTAAATCTTGCGATTTTGGGTTAAATTGTGTGAATTTAAAAAATCGCCTGCTTTTTGACAAAATCTGCTTTTTCAACACACACCTCCTGCTTTCTCTGGACTAAAGGTTGACAGGTCTGGTATTACATTACTGACATTAGTCTCACACTACTGACGTTAGTCTCATATTACTGACATTCAGTCTCACATTACTGACATCCAGTCTCACATAACTGACATTCAGTCTCATATTACTAATATTAGTCGCACATTAATGACATTTAGTCTTACATTACTGACATTAGTCTCACATTACTGTCATTAGTCTCACGTTACTGACATTCAATCTCACATTACTGACATTAGTCTCACATTACTGACATTCAGTCTCACATTACTGACATTAGTCTCATAATACTGACATTCAGTTTCACATCACTGACAGTCAGTCTCTCGTTACTAACATTAGTCTCACATTACTGACATTCAGTCTCACATTACTGACATTCAGTCTCACAATACTGACATTCAGTCTCACATTACTGACATTCCGTCTCATATTACTGATATTAGTGTCACTTTACTAACAATCAGTCTCACATTACTGACATTCGTCTCACATTACTGACATTAGTCTCACATTACTAACATTAAGTTTCACATTATGACATTCAGTCTCAAATTACTGCCATTAGTCTTACATTACTAACATTAAGTTTCACATTACTGACATTCAGTCTCACATTACTGACATTAGTCTCACATTACTAACATTAAGTTTCACATTACTGACATTCAGTCTCACATTGCTGCCATTAGTCTCACAATACTGTCATTAGTCTCACATTAGTGACATTCAGTGTCACATTACTGATATTCAATCTCACATTACTGAAATGCAGTCTCAAATTACTAACATTTAGTCTCACATTAATGACCTTCAGTCTAACATTACGGACATTCAATCTCACATTACTGAAATTAGTCTCAAAATACTGACATTCGGTCTCACATTACTGACATTCAATCGACATTACTGACATTCAATCCACATTACTGACATTCAGTCTCACATTACTGACATTCAATCCACATTACTGACATTCAATTTACATTACTGATATTCAATCCACATTACTGACATTCAATTCACATTACTAAGATTCAATCTCAGATTACATATTTGTACTTAATACACGCATTATGATGATAACCTATATCCTAGGCCGACCGCGCATCAGGCGAGCACTTCACCACTGGGCTACGTCACGCTTCAAGGTTCAATAAATTCGTCCCCAGAAATGGGCGGTGATTTAGTGGTAGATCGCTCACTTCATGTGTCATAGGCTGCAGGATAGAATCCATTAGTAGATTAGTAGACGGTATCGTAACAGAAAACGTTATATTTAAATACGTCGAACTCGGCGATACATTACCAGATCTTAACACTGGCTTTCTTTTATCTCAAACGGCTCCGACTAGGGTTCGAGATTCAGCCAATCGCAACGCACCCTTCCATACTGAGTGTCGAATATCGATCCGGTTCACTTCTAACACACACTGTGTATTCTTTCTTCTGTCTTAACTGCTGAATGCCGCTCACGAGTGTTCCCGAGGTGCCATTCGGTGATATCCGGAGAGCCGGGTCTTGCCGTGGGTAGCCTTGGGACATTATCTTGTCCGGTATCCTTTACTACTTCCCACATTTCAACCGTATGGAAACTTTCGCTTCACTTCTCTTCTTTCTCTGCTGGCCGCTGCTAGCACGTCTACTCTTTACTGTTATCTTTACTGGAATGATTAATTATTGGGTGCTGGGGCGATTGGCTTTCTGGGCCCGGGTTCTGACCAATTAGAACCCGGTCCCGTTATAAATGTCCTCTATTTGGTCCGCGCTTATAGCTGGCCAAAAAGTGTAAACTGAACCTAGTGTGAGAGTGATTGCGTGAATGTTTTGTTTTTTTTCCGCCTTGACTTGGCGGCGCGGACACCTGGCAGTGTCTGTGCCGCCCTTCACGGGCGGAATATATGGCTGTGTGTGAATGTGTTTTAGTTTTTAATTAAGTATGATATAGTTATTATATTTTTAATTAATTGTTATAATAAATTTAGTTATTATTGTTAAATCTTTCCTCTTAGCATTTTAAAATATTATTATTTTAATTTACATGTACCCGTTCTTTTTAATTATCAAACAGGTTTTAAACGGTATTAATTTGATCGGTCAATTGTATATATACAAATAAAAAAACCTGACCGGTACTCGGAGCCACCCACTTAACGAATAAGTGGTTACTTGGGTGACACCGAGGATTATATAGCAATGACATTTGTCATCCGTTTAGGTGGCGCACCCCTCGGGGTGTAGAGCTCACGAATGCTTGAGGAGAACGGCGAGGGCACCTCACTCCAAGAACTGGATCAATCCACTTGTCAATCATCAACAACAACGACATCTTATACGTTTCACAACCACACCAGACGGCGGCTCGCGGGTTTATTCTCATATATCATTATACTCACACCACTCCTCTCATCTAAATACGGCCCATCTGTGTTCTATGGATAACCTGGGGGGGGGGGGGGGGCGGGATGGGGGGGGACGCCGTGGTAGGGTGCATATTTGGGTGCGATAGGGCGTTGGCGGTTTGGGCCGGTAGGGATGCCTGTTAGGAGGCCTCCCCCCCCCGGAAGGCCCCCCCCCCCATGGAAATCCGGATTTACCTTATTGGGCCCCCGCCTGTTGGAGCGCCGGACTGCTCGGTGACGCTGGGTTCCCCCCTTTGCGAATCCTTTTTCCTCTAGGGCTAAAAGTTAAATAATAAAATTTAAATATATATATATATATATATATATATATATATATATATAATATATATATATGTATAAATATTATTATTAAATATATAAGTATAGTATATATTATTTTTGAACTGCCCGATTGAAAATTTAACTACAATTGTGCACCTACTAATTATATTATAAAATAATAGAATGTTATAGGTTTAATTCTAATTATGGTGCTATTATATTAATATAATAAATAAACATATGTAATGATAGACCCCAAATTATTTTTAACTTTGTGATCCCGTTTTTAAGTGGTCCTACCACACTATTAAAAATTGTCACCTTCATCTCTCTCACACACTCCCCCCCCCCCCCCCCCCGCCCCGGAGTCGGTCACTGGCGAAGTCAGAGGCTGAATCCGGGGTGGGCGTGCCTGAACCTTAGTGGATAGGGGCACGCAAAATGAGTTGCCAGTTGCCAGTTACCAGATCTAAGCTCTTAAGCTCTAAGTTCTTAAAACAGCCATGTTGGATACAAGCACGAAATCATCATCATCATCATCACCACCATTACCATCACTACCATCACCATCACCACCACCACCATTATCACCACAACCACCACCATCATCATTTCTAGTGCAGGGCGCCATTAAGTCACTCTATACTCCCTTTGGACTATATTACCACCACCATCATCATTTCTAGTGCAGGGCGCCATTAAGTCACTCTATACTCCCTTCGGACTATATTACCACCACCACCATCATCATTTCTAGTGCAGGGCGCCATTAAGTCACTCTATACTCCCTTCGGACTATATTACCACCACCATCATCATTTCTAGTGCAGGGCGCCATTAAGTCACTCTATACTCCCTTCGGACTATATTACCACCACCATCATCATTTCTAGTGCAGGGCGCCATTAAGTCACTCTATACTCCCTTCGGACTATATTACCACCACCACCACCATCATTTCTAGTGCAGGGCGCCATTAAGTCACTCTATACTCCCTTCGGACTATATTACCACCACCATCATCATTTCTAGTGCAGGGCGCCATTAAGTCACTCTATACTCCCTTCGGACTATATTACCACCACCATCATCATTTCTAGTGCAGGGCGCCATTAAGTCACTCTATACTCCCTTCGGACTATATTACCACCACCACCACCATCATTTCTAGTGCAGGGCGCCATTAAGTCACTCTATACTCCCTTCGGACTATATTACCACCACCACCACCATCATCATTTCTAGTGCAGGGCGCCATTAAGTCACTCTATACTCCCTTCGGACTATATTACCACCACCACCATCATCATTTCTAGTGCAGGGCGCCATTAAGTCACTCTATACTCCTTCGGACTATATCACCACCACCATCATCATAATCACCAGGGCCGGGACGTGGCCCAGTTGTAAAGCGCTCGCTCGATGCGCGGTTGGTCTGGGATCGATCCCCGTCGGTGGGCCCATTGGGCTATTTCTCGTTTCAGCCAGTGCACCACGACTGGTATATCAAAGGCCGTGGTATGTACTACCCTGTCTGTGGGATGGTACATATAAAAGATCCCTTGCTGCTAATCGAAAAGAGTAGCCCATGATGTGGCAACAGCGAGTTTCCTCTTTCAATATATGTGTGGTCCTTAACCATATGTCTGACGCCATATAACCGTAAGTAAAATGTGTTGAGTGCGTCATTAAATAAAACATTTCTATCATCGTGACCACAACCATTGGCGCCACCATCACCACCACCACCACCACGATCATCAACACCACCAACATCATCATAATCGCCATCTACAACAATAACAACATCGCGGTTTGTGAAAATTAGTTTTATCACTTTATTAATTTTGAACCAAGTAAAAGTTTGTTTTATTTAACGACGCCGCTAGAGCACATTGATTTTTTATCTTATCATCGGCTATTGGACGTCAAACATATGGTCATTCTGACACTGTTTTTAGAGGAAACCCGCTGTCGCCACATAGGCTACTCTTTTTACGACAGGCAGCAAGGGATCTTTTATTTGCGCTTCCCACAGGCAGGATAGCACAAACCATGGCCTTTGTTGAACCAGTTATGGATCACTGGTCGGTGCAAGTGGTTTACACCTACCCATTGAGCCTTGCGGAGCACTCACTCAGGGTTTGGAGTCGGTATCTCGATTAAAAATCCCATGCCTCGACTGGGATCCGAACCCAGTACCTACCAGCCTGTAGACCGATGGCCTGCCACGACGCCACCGAGGCCGGTTATTGAACCAAGTACTAATAAGCCTTCGCTTGAGCATTTGTCGCCATTTGTGTGTAATCTATGTAAATCCGTCCTTCTTTCTGGCGCTCCCATCTTCTGTATTTGACTGAACGTCTAAACCGGACACCTGACAGAAGATGGATATGCACTCGCGGTCTTCTAATTTCATACAGATCGCACAAGCTATATCCGCCTCCATTCCAGAACCAAGACCTGCACCAAAATTTTAAAAAATCGTCTTGAAACTTCAAAGGAAACCTGTTACATTTTTCCATTTGCAGCAAGGGATCTTTTCATATTATAGGGCCTACATTTTCTCACTGGTGGGACAAGACATACAACGACCTTTGATATACCAATATTGAGTTACTGAATGGAATAGGGTGTGGTGTGGTGTGGTGTGGTGGTGATGGTGGGGGGGGGGGGGGGGGGGGTGATAATAAAAAGAAATGAAACATTCCAATCATTAAAAGAAATCGTAATCAAAGAAAAGCAATGTCGTCAGTCATGTTTTAACGTATGGCAGAGT
>NC_054713.1:37949669-38122169 GCF_016097555.1 Gigantopelta aegis | reverse complement strand
AACCCTATATAAATGCATCATCGGTTCGTTAAATTTACATAGTGCAAACATACGATAATGGTGTGAATGCATATTCAAGAAAACAAAACATGTAGCAATATTAATCTACTTAAATTACTGAATACATGCACAGTTTAGTGATTTTCCAATGATTGATATAAATATAATGATGAATATAGTTAAACATTGATTGTTTTTATATGTAGGCCTACATAAAGAAAACAAAATGCTCACCAACGGAAATTTTTAAATTGTTAAAGGGACACACCCTAGTTACGGCTAGTTGTTAACCATTACGGCGTTGTTTTTCGCTATTAAACCCATTTTTTTACAAATAAAATTGCGCTTTACTTACTGTTTATTATTTAGAATATACATTTCCATTCCCTGAAGTGTTTTTTTGGTAATCCTGGTTTTTGTAATACCACAAAATGCATTTTTCTTATTTCTTAAAAACGCATGCATGTTTGAGAAAAAAACGTTGAGCAGACACAGTCTAATCTATTTTTAGACGGGATATTTCCATTTCAATGTCACAGATGTTGGTATACCACGTGACCGTTATCATTTTGGTTCGGTTTGTTTTCTCGTGCACGGTTCGCGCAATCAACATCCAAGTTGTTGTTCATTTGTGAGATTTTTCTTCACAGTTCGTGAACATTTTCAGTAACAATAAAGTTCAGACAAGTAAGTGTCTCAATACAAAACGTTACAAACCCTTAAAACCAATAATTTTGCTAAGTCTTACGATATCTGGAGAGGGGATACAACCAGGACAGAACAGTTGGAACATGTCCAGGAGAGGTGAAAAGAACGCATCCCAAGTCTGTGCGCACTCTGTGAAATTTGTTGTGACGTAGGCATTGTTGTGCTTCGAGTGACATCTACCGGTGACATCAGCATACTAACTTTCAAAATTATTTCAAGCAATTGGGACATGGGGATTCCCATGGTATTTATCGATATAAAACCTGCTTTTTAACTCCATTTGATAAAAACGTGATCTAAGTGTGTTACAGGTTTGTAGATTAACCAAATTATAATTTATTTTCGCTGGATGGAACTTGGGTGTGCGGCTTTAACTTTTGCAACAAATACATAAACCAAAAATTATCATGTTAGCTGACTGCAATAATGTTGATCCATCGGCAAAAAACTGCCGTCGTTGAAGACCGCGTCCGACAGCAATTCATGTTGCAACTACAGCAATTGCTATCGTTAAATTTCAGCCATGATATTGAAACTGACTGAGATCCCTTGCTACTAATGGAAAAATATAGTAGGTTTCCTCTCTACGACTATATGTCGGGGATTACCAAATGTTTGACATACAGTAGCCGATGATTACTAAATCATGCAATGTGCCCTAGCATGACTTGAACTTAATGACTGCACAAATGGCATTTGCCGCCATTGAGATATAGATTGCCACAGTAGAGAGCAACACTGACGGCACACTTGTGCCATCAGAAAAGCTCCTCAACACTGGCAAAGTGTTTACATTATCTGCCAATATTTAACATTTGCACATTTGAAATATGTCTACATACAGCAAAATAACCCTTTAATCACGTGTGTATTTGCTGCAAATGTTGATATTTAAAAATTGCCATACACAGACTCAAATTTGCCATCAGTGGGCTGTTTCACCATTGGAATTTCTTTTAAAAATTGGCGTGGGAGACAGATTCTTAAGGTCGAACCCTGCTCTAGTGGTGTCATGAAACAAAAGACTTTAACTTTTTGTAACTGACTTTAAAGTCGAAATCTGATGATAGATCCGTGCAAATCAATTATTTCCAATGATTGATGATAAAATCCCAACTCTAATAATTAAACCGTGCCCTGATGTTTCTTTGTTTTTTCCGAACAGGTTGAACTGACAATGACGGACCACCCGACGTTCGTTCGGTCGAGTGGAGAATTTGTTCTGAAGCGATGTGATGACCCGGCATGTCAGTGTGGCAAGGTACACTGTCCGTTCGGCGGTCCGAATCACTTCAAACCGACACTGCCGGCCCGCGTCCGAGACCATCTCAACCTGTTCCACTTCATGCATGGAGTGCACTACGAAGGTACAACATGTATAGTGTCATTAAAATTAATTTTATAAAAGTGTTTTCTTACACACCGGTTTGTGAGAATATCATTCATTATTTTTGATAAAAACGTGTTTTTTTTAACACATTCATTTGAAAAGTAAAGTAATGTTTTATTAAACGACACATTCAACACATTTTATTTACAGTTATATGGCGTCAGACATATTGTTAAGGACCACACAGATATTGGGAGAGGAAACCTGCTGTTGCAACTTCATGGGCTACTATTTTCGATTAGCAGCAAGGGATCTTTTATATGCACCATCTCACAGACAGGATAGTACATACCACGGCCTTTAATATACCAGTCATGGTGCACTGGCTGGAGTGAGAACTAGCCCAATGGGCCCACCAACGGGGATCGATCCCAGACCGACCGCACAGCAAGCAAACGCTTTACAAGTGGGCTACGTCCCGCCCCTCCACTTTTGAAGACGTAAATAATTCTTTACCCTGAACCTCACCCTATCATTTCAAGATATCTCCATCAATTTGATTTCATTATCAAGCATCAAAATAAGTCGAGAACGGTCGGTCAGGTTACCACATGTCAGAAAAGTCGAGAACGGTGGTTTGTTCTCGACAAAAATTTCAATGGGAGTTTTGTTTCCAAACGTAAACCAGGCAATGCATTCCAGACTTCCGCATTTCATTTTCGTGTAAAGAATTGCATCGATGTTCGCACGCACTTGTCCATTTGCAAGCAATTATAGTCATTCCGCATTTAAGCAGTGCCCACCACATAAATTCACTTCCGGATTTCGTTTCTCGTACCGATGTTCGCACGCACCTATACAATTTCAGAACGTCCGCGTTAAAAGTAGTAACAACATTAATTCAATTCTAACTTTCATATAGTTGTGGTAACCTATAGGTTACCAGGCTATATGTTGTGGTAACCTGTAAATGGGTTACCAGACACAATGCTTATTTCAATGCCTGCATTATGAAATATATGTGTATGAGTTGGTTCAAATTAGACGTTTCTAGCAATAGACTTTATTGGAAGTAGATTTCACAAGTGCAGTTTCCACAAACATGAAATTAAAAGTTATGAGGAAGTCACTTTGTGTGACTGTTACCTAGGAAACGGGTTGTTGGGTTATGTGAGATACATAAATTTTGCATTATTTTGATAAAATCATGCTTGTCATACTTCATCAGTGTTGGAGCCTTGCATCTGAATTGTCTCCCTTTAATAAGTTTGACTGTTGTTTCCTGTAGTGTGACGTTTGTCTGTTTGTTTCAGACATGCTGATAGTGAAGTGTTTCCTCGACTGCAACACGACCTTGCCCTCCGGTCACTACCACTGTCCTTACTGCCCCAAGCTGATCGGAAAGAGACTCGGATTCTCAAACCACCTCCAGATGCACATGGAGAAGATGGTACTTTTCTTCTTTTCTTCCTTTCTTTCTTTCCTTCCTTCCTTCCTTCCTTCCTTCTCTCTCTCTCTCTCTCTTGCTCTTCTTTCTTTCTTTCTTTCTTTCATTTATTTCATTGTTGCTGTTCAAAATTTTCCATAATTCTCCCTCCAAAACCTACAATATGCTTTATGCTTTCTTTCATTCTTTCTTTCTTTCTATCCTTCTTTCTTTTCTTCTGTACACTGTTGCTGTTTGTCAAAAATTTTCCATGGTCTCCCTCCAAAATCTACGATATGCATTCAGCTTTATGCTTTCTTTCCTTCTTTCTTTCTTTCTTTCTATTCTGTAGTGTTGCTGTTTCTCCAAAAGTTTCCATATTCTCCATCCAAAACCTACAATGTGGCTTTGGCTTTATGCTTTGCATCCATTCTGAATCGGACCCGCCATTTTAGACCGTTGTGCAACTCTAACCCTAGGGTTAATCTCAGTACCTGAATATCAATAGTAAAATTTTCAGATTTGTTTTTCATAATCCACTTTCATCTCTGCTATTCTTTTCTTTGTTGCTGTCATTCTTTTATTTTATTAAAAAAAATTCCGACGCCATATAACCATAAATACAATGTGTTGAGTCCGTCGTTAAATAAACCATTTCCTTCCTTCTCTTATTTTTCGTTCTTTCTTTCTCTCTTTCATTCTTTTTTTCTTTTTTGTTCTTTCTTTTTGTTTGTTTGTTTCTTTGCTTATTTGTTTCTTTCTTTTCTGTGTCTGCCCCTTTCCCTTTAATATATATTTATATTTTTTACAATTACAGGGCAAAGATGTCAATCTAATTCAGTCTCCAGATTTCAAACAGCCTGAGAAGATAATATTTGATGGTGAGTACAAAAGGTTATCAGGGTATTGTTGCAGGTTCACGAGTTATCATAACATCAAATCTCTTGATACATATAGCTATCATGTTTTTTTACCTTGTGCTACAAGACACGTTTGGGTTTTGGTCGTCATTAGTTTAGTGTGAACATAATTCCTAAATGTATACGATATGAAATAATTAATCAGTAAACTTTATAATAAAGTAAAGTTAAAATGACAAAACATTTGTTGACCAAGTTGTAGTTAAATATCTGGAGCCAATTTTACAAAACATCATAAGTTTACATCTGTGACTAGCATTTATACTGAGCATACATTTTCTCACTGAAAAATTATCATGCATTGGTTTAACGTACACTACTATTGGACGATTTGACGCCAACAAACCAATCACCTTGCCGGTACTAAATATGATGACATCACGATTTGGCAAAGCACACACACAATGATGTCACATAGTTTAAAGCGTTTGCGTTTACGTCTTTCTGGTTTCAGTGTTAAACTTGTAATAAAATGGTAGATTAATGCAATTCATTATAGATTTTTTTTTTTTTTTTAAATGCCACAAACATTTAACACAGAGACATCAACATTTTTTGTATTTTTGGACATTACAAACATGGATTGAATGGTGAAGCAGCAGTATTTCCATTTCGGTATGGGACTACTTGACAGGTCAGTGCTCCACGCTTGCTGTCAATTGAGCTATGTTGGTATCACCCGAGCCCGGGGTACACAGAACCTGCAGTGCATGCCGGGTAATCATCCCCCATGTGTGCACCCATGAAGTGTGTGAAACTCGGTGTATGTGGCCTTACACCACCCATTGAGCCTAATGGTGCACTCACTCTGGGTTGGAGCCGGTACTGACATGAAAAATCCTGCATTACCTCAGGTGGGATACGAACCCAGTACCTACCAGCCAGAAGTCTGATGGCATAACCACTACACCACCGAGGCCGGTAATAAAATACAAAGTTAAAGTAATACCCAGAACAGTAAAGTAGTTTACGTTGTTTCTATATACAGGGACGTGTAGCCGATGTAGGCTATATAGAAAATAAAGGCTTTTAAAAAAAAACACCAAATAGCTGGGGTAATAAATAGAATAACAAACTCGGTATCAGTTATTATCAAATTTATGTCCCTCGTGAAATAATTTCACTCGGAACATAAATTTGATAATAACTCGTTTATTATCCTCTATATATGTAACAAGGCGCTTGGTAAATACTATCAATGTCCGCTGTGTTAAATAGATTTAAATTAAACTGTATTGTTTATTACTTTTAATATAAAGTTAACCTATAGGGTGTATACTACCAAATCAAATCCCATAGACGACAATAGTAACATATGTGGCTAAACCTCCTACCTGCAACGTATCAATCGACATAGACGCCACGGATATAAATACTACCACCCCTCACCCTTAAAGTGAATCACAAAAAAGTGGGTGTCAAGCTGCTCATTTCTGAGATAACGGGTAGCGTCTATGACTACCCTAGTTCCGCACAAAATTTGAGTACTTTTTTTTACAGGTACCCCATACATGTTCCAAGCACAAGGCTACTTGACACAGTGGTACTAGATGAAATAAAATTGCATACATTTTTAGCCCAGATGAAACTAATTTTTTTTACAACCAACACACTCACATTTATAACCAATCACAGGACTTGTGGTGTTCACTTCTCTATTAAAAGTTGGGTGCACCTCGAACTTTGACCCAGCCGGAAGTTATTTGGTTTAGTACTATCTTTAACGTTTTTCTTTTGTCTAGGCCTGGAGATACTGATCTGCAGTAACCTGTGTGATGAGGCGCTTGGTAAACACTATCACTGTCCGCTGTGCTCGCAGAAAAACTTCTCCGAACTCGGGCCCATGATGAGTCACCTGTGGCGGTGTAGAGAAGAAACCAGGCACGGCGGACAGCCACAAGTGAAGAAGAAACCCATGGTGAAGAAAGACCAGAAATCTGTCACTGCTTCGTTGGTAATGATTTACAAAAACAAGCTATGTTAATGCTTTTTACCATGTTATATACTTGTATTGATGGAATGTTGCTCCAGGGCTCGAACTTAACGGTGGCACTGACAGCAGTTGCCAGAGCTGCGGTATGAAATGCTAGTGGTTACAGGGCTAACTCTGGCTCTCGCCAAATTCGCCAATTGTGAATTTTAAAAACAAGTGATGAATTTTAATTTTAATTTTCCGAAAAAAAATTAATGTATTAATTGATATTTTGTTACAAAATAACTGATTATCTATAAAATATGGAAGTTTAACATGATTTGGCAAAACGTTTGTGTTGACCCAGAGCAAGATCTGTGTCCAGAGCTTTATCGATGGCAGTTTTAGTACCATTGAATAAAAATTATTGTCGTCAAATGAAGGAGTAATTGTATTGTTTTTAATTTATAATTTATTTGTTTTATAGTTGCACCTGTGGATGTTTATCATACTGCATGTGGCCAAATTATTAATTAAATAAAAAAAAGATATAGATTTTTTAAATTTTAAAGATTTTTTCTTTTTTAAATTTTTTAAAAATTTATTAATTTAATTTTTAAAGTTTTTTTATTTTTATTTGTTTATTTTTTTATAGTTTTTTTTACAAGCATTGAAATGAATATCTATGGATGCAATTTTCAACGATATTTAATTAGTTTATGGTAAAAAAATATTTAATTCTGCGGAATTCTTGTTTTAAGGCGAGACGTAGCCCAGTAGTACAGTGCTCACTCGATGCGCGGTCAGTGTGGGATCAATCCCCGTTGGTGGGCCCATTGGGCTATTTCTCATTCCAGCTAGTATACCACGACTGGTAGATCAAAGGCCGTGGTATGTACTACCCTGTCTGTAGGATAGTGCATATAAAAGATCCCTTGCTGCTAATCGAAAAAGTAGTCAATGAAGTGGCAACAGCGGGTTTCCTCTCAATATCTGTGTGGTCCTTAACCATATGTCTGACGCCATATAACCGTAAATACAATGTGTTGAGTGCGTTGTTAAATAAAACCTTTCTTTCTTTCTTGTTTTAACTTTTCAGACGCACCCGTCAATTGTGAAGTCGCAGAGTGACCTGGCGATCCAACGCGGTAACGATGACAAGAAATATCGATGCTCACTGTGTTCTGACGACAAGTACAACCCAGGAAACGAACACCAGCTAGCCGAACACCTGAACACTGTCCACTGGAAGGGACGAATTGAGGTCAAAGGTTAGTTGCGTTAGTATATCAGGGAACTTCGACAAGGGGACTTAAACCGTGGATCATTCGAGCAAGTCCATAATTCTTGATTGTTCTTAAACGGTGGATCATTTGAGCAAGTCCATAATTCTTGATTGTTCTTAAACCGTGGATCATTTGAGCAAGTCCATAATTCTTGATTGTCGTTAAATCCATAGCTACATGTTCTAACAGACGAATAACTGGCGAATCCAGAAAATCCATTTGGGGAGGTGGGGCTAATGACATGTTCGCAAAGGGATTCTTCTTCTTCAAAAAGTATATATATAACTGTTACAAAATGTGCCCCCTCCCCTTAAACTGCCACTACCTTCTGTTTATATCATTATACAAATTAGTTACATTGCAGTGGAATATAACTGTGTGCTTTGAATAGGTGATTTTCTGTTTTCAGATATACCGTAGTAAACACATTGATAATGGGTACCTTCTGTTTTGTCAAAACATACAAGGCGATGGGGTTGGATATAGTTCAGTCGGTTGCAGACTCAAACCTCCTCTGTGGACCCGTCCTCCAACTGGGTCCCCAATTTATGTGCTGTCCTCTCTGTGGGAAAGTGCATTTAAATAATTTCTTGCTACTAATGGAAAAATGTAGATGGTTTCCTCTCTAAGACTAAATGTAAAATATTTCTAGGTTTTTTTTTATCCCACTGCCCCCTTTCCTTTGAGTTCTTTTGAATTCCATCTCATTTCTTCCTGGCCTGGCAACTCTTTCAACTTCTTTCGCTGTCCACCTCCACATCCCAGTCTAAAGACTAAATGTAAAATTTACTAACTGTTTAACATCCATTATTAGCTGGTGAATGATAAATTTGCACTATAGGGAACAATTTGTTCAATATCACGTTACGATTCGCTATGCAAGTTTCAGAGATCGCTAAACAATTTTACAAAATTAAACTAGTTGCTAATCGATTTTCAGTTGACTAGAAATGTCACTAATTAAGATTATTAAAACAAAATGTTCCTTGCTCTAGTGGTGTTGTTAAACAAAATCAAACTTAAACTTTTAGTCAAAACGCAACGTACAGATATTCTATTTTATTATCCACATAGTTCAAAATATAAAGAATATAGAAAATTGATAGAAATTACTACACTCGCGCGTGAATCGTACTGATTTTACGAAACTCGTGTCAGGATTCATGTATTACCATCGATCTCGCTCGGGCAGTACAAGAATCCTGACACTCATTTCATAAAATCAGTATGACACATAATCTTTATCCATTCTCTGTATTGATTTTATTTTGGGGCCTATTAGTAGAGGGGCATGTATTGTGTCAGCAATATTCTCAGAGAGCTGTTTATTTATTTATTGTTTTATGAGTCCCAACTGGAAGGGACTATATGTTTCGCCTTTGTCGGTCTGTCCGTCCATCTTTCCTACATACATGTACATGAAGTTTTTCAGACTTTTCCACAGTGTCTCAAGATGTTGAGCTAAAGTTTTGTAGATACATGTACAGTGTTCTCACTGGGTGAAAATTAAAGGACAGCTGCCCTTCAAAAACAAGCAAAAAACAAACAAACCCAAAAACAAAGAAAGCTTGGTTACCATATATTGTTGTGTGTTAGTTGGTCGACTTTGTGGAAAGACATACTCATTATTTTGCCGCTCATTATTTGGTACATAAAAGTTGATACGAAATACAAGCTGACTCATGTTGTGACATTCACGGGCAATTCCAGTTTTACTGAACCGATCAAAGTTTTAATAATATTATTTTAATAAGTAAAGTGATCCCCTAAGTGATTAAAAAAAAAATTATGTTCATTTTATTTTCATCTTCTTCAAATTAATCAATTGCTTTGATATCACCAACTGATAAAAAGTAGTTTGGTTTTTGGAAAGCTGGTGTATATATTATTTGGAACCGAAGATGAATTATTTTAATTATAAACACTACCACTTCCATTGATATCCCCCCCAAAATTAAAAGTTTATAATATTTTATGAAGAATTGCTGAATAAACAGAATGACAGACATGACAGAAAGTAAAATTCATTAGTTACAACCAATTAAATCTGCAATTGAGGACAAAATATCGGATGATAGTTAGTGGAAACATAAGACAGAATAACCGTTCTGATCACGTGACACATTTGGCACCAAATAAGTAGTTTTTCAGTCGGAGATTGTCGAATCGATAACAAATAAAATGTTTTCATTGTTCAAATAAAATATAACTTTTATTGTGTGTATGAAACATACAAAGGATACAGGTATGGGACAAAATAGAGGCTGTTAAAAATACTGTTAAATTACATTACGATAACTCTGGTTAGCTACTGAAGTTTTTCGTCAGTTGGTTTTTCGTACACACAACGTGGCTTGTTTCCTTTGATGTCCAGTGTGTAGAATGATGATTATTTTTGTTTGGAAAAAAGTGTGCATTTCGAAATAGCAGAGATAGGTGATGTAAAATATAGTAGGGTGTGGGAAAATAAAGAGGGGCACAAAAAAATAAAGGAGGGCAGCAGAATGTGAAAGGAGAGCGGCAGAATGTGAAAGGAGGGTGGCAAAATGCAATAGCGGGATGGGCCGCCCCACGTAAATGGAGCAGTGAAAACACTGATGTTGCTTTAACACATAGAGTTTCAGACCTAAATTACTTTCATGGGAATATGCCCATTTGGTCCTTACACTGTGGAGATATGAACATTGCTGGGTCCGGTAGTAGAGACATGTATTTCTCCAGCAATACTCTCAAAAAGCTTGTTTATTTCCATGTATTTATTCCAGGTATGTACGTGTTGCCGTGCAACAACACGTGTGAACAGGAGAAGGGATCTGGCCGGCTGTGCACCCACTACCACTGTCCCTCGTGCTCAGACACCTGGAGAGGCTCCGACATTCTCCGATCGCACGTCAGGCTCTGCAAGGGCAAAACCGGCACCCTGAGCACAACGCTGGACCCCAAAACCAGTCGGGATCTGCCAAAGGAGGCTGCCACGGAAACGGAAGCCCATGTGGCGTTGAGTCGGAGTTCAGATGGGGCGGACGAGGTTGAGGCTCTTGGACAACTGGGTCACGTGACTGCGCCCCCCATCTCGCGGAGGGACAAGGCAATGGCTGCCATCATGGAATTGGCGGAGTCTTCGGACGAGATGGAGGTTGGTTTGTGAGTCGTAGGATGAGGCAAGCTTGCTAATGCAACCCCTGCAATTAAGACAATGTCCACAACAAAAAAACATGACACCCACTCTGACTAGGCCAATTAATGTCTCCTTTAGTGGTGCTAGGCGAGAAGTCACTCTCATCAATGAATGTATTAAAATATAGGTGTGATCGGTTACTACGGACTTAATAATTTCTGTAAAATGACTGGTTTTATTCATTTCTTAGAAATACTTTTGTTAGTTTGTAACATTGAAACAATTACAGCATTGTGTAAAATGTACAGGCACGGTCTACTTAACAACAATGTGGTTCTAGTCCAGTTTTTAAAGAGACATTCCAGAGTTTGCTGCATTTTTAAAGATATTATTGACTAACAGAGACTTTTTAATGATTGTAATTACATATCAGATATATTTTTCTGCATAAAATATTAGTGGCTGTATATTAAAAGTGTTTTTGACCGTTCTAATATTTGTATTAGGTTAAATTTAATTTTAGTACAAAATTATTTGAAGACGAAATCCAGTTTGGGCTTCTTACAAATATTCAGACGACCAGAAACAGATTGAATATACAGACACTGATATTCTAAACAAGTAAATATATTTAATATGTAAGTTTAATCGTAGAACTATTTTATTAGTTGGATACATCTTACAATGCAGCAAACTCAGCAATGTCCCTTTAATATTTGATTGTGGAACACTCATGAGATGTTATGCATTTTATCTGTTCAGCCATATTTGATTTTTATCATCCAAGCAATAGAAATAATAAATACCTGGTATGTAATATTTTTTAAGCACATTTTATTCCAAGTAGGTCAATACACAGCAATACACAGCACTCCTAAACCTATCCAGGCAAGTGTAGAGGGAAGTGCTGGTGATTGTTTGCCTTTCCTGGTGATCACTGACCAGGCACGGTGGAGCAGAGGTATGGGGGAGGGAGGCTGACAGAGCTCTAGCACCCCCCCCAATAATTCTGAATCAAAAATATTATTGGTAGTAAATCTTAAGGCAGAGATAAATTTTACTTGTAGAATGCAGAAAATTGCATTTCAGGACATCTAGATTTTAACATTTTATGTGGAAGCATACCCCCCTTGTCTACTTGCTTCCGCCCTGCCTGCCTGTCATACATTGCCATTAAAACATTTCTAACACAATTGCACCACATCCGTGTTTAACCGTATTTTGGCACTTACAGAATACACATGTATGTCGGCACTAGTTTTAGAGTTCATTTTTAACAAGCTTCATACTGCAAAGCAAATTTTAAAAAATCAAATTGTTTGAATATTAGGCGTTTGACAAAGTGACTGCCGTTGTGTCGAAGAGAATTATCAGCAGCCTTCAGCAGAGTGCCAATGTGGAGGACATCCTGGACGATGTTGCTAGGGACACAGGCATCACGTGGAGCTGGTCGCCGGGGACGATGGAACCGGTGTACGTGATGAGCGGAGATCTGATAGCGCTCGTCAAAGCCAAGAGAGAACTCAAACAGTTGAAGGAGGTAGAATGTCATTTTTTGTTTAATTTTTATTTATATCCCACTGCCCCCTTTCCTTTCTCAGCCCTCTACATCTTTACCTATTTGGTCACATATGCTACCAAGTAGGCGCCATCTGGTTACTAGATGGTAAAGTTAACATAGAGGCCTGGGGCCTAATTCACAAAGGTCTCTTAGGCTCTGCTAGACAACAAAGCATCCTCTTTACAAGTCTTTTAACATTGCACTGCGAGATCGCAAAGTTGCGAGAGTTTAGTGAATTGGGCCCCTGTTTCTCTCCTTTGAATTCCATCTCATTTCATTCTGACGTGGCAACTTCTCCTATCTTTCAATGTCTTTTGCTGTTCACATCCACATCCCAGTCCTTGTCTTTCCAACCGTGACAAGTGGTTGTCTCTTGTGGCTTTCCATGCCACACACCTGTCATTGACACATCTGTTGTGATAGTCTAGGCTACGTCCTGCCCCTCACATTGACACATCTGTTGTGATAGTCTAGGCTACGTCCTGCCCCTCACATTGACACATCTGTTGTGATAGTCTAGGCTACGTCCTGCCCCTCACATTGACACATCTGTTGTGATAGTCTAGGCTACGTCCTGCCCCCCCCACCCCCTCACATTGACACATCTGTTGTGATATTCTAGGCGACGTCCTCCCCCCCCCCCCCACATTGACACATCTGTTGTGATAGTCTAGGCTACGTCCCCCCCCCCCCCCCCCCCCCCTCCCCCCTCACATTGACATATCTGTTATGATATTCTAGGTCTATGAACAGCAGCGGCAGCAGATTGCCCAGGCTCAGCTGGAGGAGCTGGAGAGAACGGAAGCTAATGAGGAAGATCTGGAGGAGGGTTGTGGACACGACCCGGAGGAGGTCCCCGCCTGGTCGGGAAGCCGTATCCTCCCTAACCCTGATGAAGAGATTCCCGGTCAGGTTATTGGGAGTGAGCAGTTGGAATCCGACACACCGGGACAGACGTCTATCCTAGATTTAGGATCAGGTAGAAAGTTTGTTTTATTTAACAACACCACTAGAGCACATTGATTTATTAATCATCGGCTATTGGATGTCAAACATTTGGTAATTTTGACATATTGTCTTAGAGAGGAAACCCACTACGTTTTTTCATTAGTAGCAAGGGATCTTTTATATGCACCATTCCATAGACAGGATAGCACATACTACGGCCTTTGATATACCAGTCGTGGTACGCTGGCTGGAATGAGAAATAGCCTAAAGGGCCCACCGACGGGGATTGATCCCAAACGGACCATGCATCAAGCGAGCGCTTTACGTTCCGCCCCCTAGGATCAGATAGATATGCACTTTCCATTAGCCATTTAAAGGTGTTATTTAGATTTGCAATTTCCACGAAGTGGTTAACCTTTAGACTACTGGATTAATTTTTAACAAAAACCATGTTGAGTGGGTACAAGTTTATAATTTTTACTCACATATATTCACTTAAATGTTTCATAAATACATGAAAAAAGAGTTCATATATGAATCGGTAAGTATTATTTTTGTGTCTTTTTTTGTAATTTTTATTATTTTAGATCGGCTAATGGTGATTAAAATTAGGCAAAAAATCTAAAAAGTTGCGTTTACTTACGGGCATTTGTGGCCAGCTGTCCAGTATTTATGTCCATTATTCCCGATAACAGTGGTTTTCTGACCCAAATTTTTTTTTAAACCTGAACTACGATTCATATTGCAATATTTGGTAATTTTCATTGTTGGTAAAACGATCAAATGTATTATCAAATTAGCTGTTACAATCAGCTATCGATCCCTGAAAAATACCTCGACGTGCCGCCATTGTTGTCAAGCGAAAATACTTGCCGAAAACCACTTTTTGAATTCAAAATTTCAAGGTATTTTCAATTGAAAAAATCAAAACAAAAACCACCATTTTGAAAAAAAATCTTTTTTCTTTAATTATATTTCCGTTTCCGGTGAGTGTCGTGTGCAAAACGGCGGGAAATATGAATTGGGGAATGCACTGTATACAGTGTACAGTATATCGACTGACGTGACGTCGGGCGAGATATCTCGCCTGCAGTAGTCAGAAGGTTAAATTTGCTATTGGTCATAACTGGCATTTCAAGAATTGTTTTAATAATTAAATACCAGGATTACTTGTACTTAAGAAATTTCACCATTTTTAAGCCCATGGGCTTAATTTCGGATGCTATTTTTACAGGAATCTCTTAGGTTACAAATTTGTTTACCATATTTACTATTAAAAATAGAAGAAACTTTTACCGACAAATTTTAAATGTACTAGAATTAAAGGTACCTAGTTGCAAATGTAGCATTTCGTTATGTTTACATTTAACAGTGATATACAAACAACACTAGAAAAACCCTTCAAATGAATCAATATCTTATGCATGTATGTTTACCAAGATTTCGTAGCTAATTTAAGCATAAATTACACTTGAAGTAACCTTAAACGAATAATTATATTGATAGGCATCAGAAGCACTCCCCTCTTCCCTTTTTTCAAATATGAAACTGAGGTTGCTTCTTGATAAAAAAAGTTGGATTAATAATTATCCCCTCTGATATTGAAACATGTTTTACGTGTGACAAAGTTTGTCATAGAACGATCATTAGGGCTCTAATAGTGAAAAATATGCCTTAGTGTTTAAAAACTAGGGTGTGTCCCTTTAAGGGATAATTTGGGTTTTTTTTTTTGTTGTTGCCATTTTACTGGTTTAAAACTGCCATCAGTGAGCATCTTGACTTTGGCAAAAATATTAAAAAAAATTCCGTAGGTAACACATTCATAAGTTTTAATTCAGATTTTGGTGGGAAGCCGCCATTATGCAATGTTGAGACTATACCTTTAACATTAATATTTTATTCCTTCAGGAACAATCACCATAGAGCCATTGCAGCAACAACAACATTTCCAGACACCCAGGAAGCAGGACATGAGCGTTCCTCCCTTGCAGTCTGCTCCACATCAATACGGAGTCGGCAACGAAGATCAGCCGGCGGAAAACGCACAAGTCCATGTTGAACCAAAACCGTTTGAAAGTGTTTCTGAGGCAATCCTCTCTGTCGACGAAATGCTTCGAAAGTCTGAAGAACCAGTACCCGAGGAGGGTTACACTCCAATGGGTTTCAGTGCCGATAGAATGGATGCTGGTAGAAATATGGAGGGATCGTTTGCCGACACCTTGATTCAGGCGGCCAGTGCCGAGCTGGTAATGACCAGACCAGACGGGCTGTCTGTACAAGATGAGATGTTGTTGAGGACAGGCACATCCTTGAAGACGTCCATGGAACAGATTGGCCAGGCTCCAATATTTGACGAAAGCAAGCCATTGGTTTCTAACTTGTACGTAGCCGCAGAAGATGGTGATGTTGATTCAGGAGACAAGACTGTGCCAGAGGAAGAAGCTTCTGCTGTGGTTGTTGTGGTGGAAGAGAAACCTGCACCAAAGAAAAGAGGAAGGAAGAGAAAAGGAAGTGTTCCTACTCCGGTACCCGTGGTCATCAATAGTCCGTCGAGGTACGCAACCAGGGGAGTGAAGGTGGACTTCTCGTTTTTGCACTCGGGCCGTCGTAAGGATGAAGTCAAGGTTGAAAGCAGTGATAGCGAGGCTGAGGAGGTTGCTCCCACTCCTAAAAGACGAGGCAGAGGACGGCCTCCGAAACAGACGCCGACGAACGTGGAGACTGAAGTTGATGTGTCGGTGAAAACGGAAAAGCGTGGAAGGGGGAGACCGCCTTCAAGAGGCAGAGGCAGACCCCCAGGGTATAGAGTTACTAAGAAAGAAGAGTCTGAAGAAGAAGAGGAACGAGAAGAAGAAGAAGTAGAGTCTGATGATGAGGAAGTAAATGATTACGACAGTGATAAAGACCCCGAGTTCAAAGTGAAGTCTGAGAAGTATGGAGAAGAGGAGGAGGTAGAAGAAGAAGAAGAAGAGCTACAAGGTGATGAGAAGGTTGAAAGAAAGCAGAGAAGACTGACAGCCACAGCGTTCAACATAGCTTCCATGCCAGTGGTCAAGTTCACCGGAAAGAGAGGAAGCGACGTCGAAATCGGAGGACAGAAACCGAAACGGAAATACACCAGGAGGCTGGAGTCATTCCGGGGCAAGTTGCCAATAAAACGAAGGGGAAGACGTAGACGTCCCGGGGAACCGATAACCCAGCCGTTCGAATCCCTGGTTTGTCTGGACTGTGCATACATTGCCGAAACATTCCAGAGTCTTACGGATCACTACATTGTTGAGCACGGTGTCCGTCCGGCTAGGTGTGACATGTGCGAGAAGTCATTTGGCAGATACCAGAATTTAATCCACCACCTTGTTATGAAACATGGACCTTTCGATATGAGTGACGGAAAGGTCTATCAGTTCCCGGAAGAAAAGAATAAAAACACTTGCTCAAAGTGCGGCTTTATTTCCGAAACATTTGACGGACTGACCGATCATCTCATTCTGAGTCATCAGGTTCTAGATACACTCAGGTGTGATGTGTGTGAAGTTGTCTTCCAGAAATCCAGAGAGAAGAGCTTCCACATACATAAGATTCATGGACCAGAGGCCAGGATGGAATTTCCGTGTGACATCTGCGGTTTCATTCTGGAGACGCGACGCGGCCTGAACTGGCACCGCAGTTACTACCACAGCATCAGCACGAAGAACAACAAGAACCAGCTGTACTGTGCCAAGTGCGACTTCGAGGCCAAGGACTCCCAGGAGCTGAAGCTCCACAAGAAGACTCACCTTGAGGAAAGGAAGTTCTGTGATATCTGTCAGAAGACATTCTCCAAATCGACCGATCTCAAAACGCACATTCAGGCGGTCCACCTCAAGTCGAAGAGCGTGCCCTGCACCATCTGCTGCAAAGAGTTCAGCCACTACCGCTACCTGGCAGCTCACATGGAGTGGCACTCCAACGAGCGCAAGCATCTCTGCAACATCTGCGGACGCTGCTTCAAGAAGGCGGCCATCTTGCGGGAGCACATAGAGACGCACAAGGTGATGTCGGAGAGGAACTACAAGTTCCGCTGCACGTACTGCGAGAAGCGGTACTGGGCCCAGGACAAGCTGCTTGACCACATGAACAAGCACACAGGAGAGAAGCCCCACATCTGCGACGTGTGCGGGAAAGGGTTCAGCTTCAAGAGCATGCTCAACAAGCACAAGATCTACCTGCACACGTCGGAGCGGCCATTCAAGTGCAGCTGCTGCGAGAAGTCCTTCAAGTTCAAGCAGATCCTCAAGAATCACATGGTCATCCACACGGGCAAGTCCCGCTTCATGTGTGACGGTTGCAAGCGGCCATTCTCCTGCAGCGCCACCTTGAAGACGCACCGACCCAAATGCAGGGGGGAGAACTCGTATCCGCCAAAGCGGAAACCGACCCCGAAGCTTCCGACGCAGCACATCATGCCTCTGGCCGTCAAACAGGAGACGATCGAGGTCGCCGTAACCCAGCAACAGCAGACCTTCCCTCAGCTCGTGGATACCATTGTCGTGGAGATGAGCGATGGCCAGCGAAGTATCGTTGATCTGAATTCTTTGGAAGCGGCGGCACAGATGGCAGACGCGGACAATGCGGCGGCTACAGGAATTTATCTGTGCAGTGTGTGTAATGCCATGTTCGACAGCGTGAATTCCGCGGAGGAGCATATTGCCATAGAACACAGAGAGACTGACCCCGGTGACGAATGTCAGGATCCGACGGGAAACGAGATCGAGGTGGATGCGGAGACGGCGGCCAAGATGCAGCTGCACTTCCAGGAGGTGATGGAACCCAGCGAGGCAGACGCCAACATTTCATCCATTATATCGGAGCTCCAGCAAAAAGTTAAAGCCAAAATGGAACCTGTTAGTATACTGCTGCCAAGTCAGTAAAACAGACAGAAGCAGACACCAATAAAGTTAAAATGAAACTGTTTGTTTACTGCTGGCAAGTCCGTAGAACATAGCGAAGCTGATGCTAATATTTCCTCACTTATATTGGAGCTCCAACATAAAACTAAAGTCAGTCTGGAAGTTTAGTGCATTATTGACAAGTCGGTTGACCATAAAGAAGCTGATGCCAATACTTCCTCCCATTATATCAAAATGGAACCTGCTAAGTCAGTAGAACCTAGAAAGGTGGACTCCAACATTCCCTCCCATTATATCAAAGCACCAACATGAAGTTAAAGCCAAACTGTTGGTATCCTGCTGCCAAGTCAGTAGAACAAGAGAAGTTAACTCCCAACATATCATCTATTATATCAAAGCTACAACATAAAATTAATGCCAAACTGTTTGTTTACTGCTGGCAAGTCAGAAGAACATATTAAAGCTGATGCCAACATTTCCTCCATTATATCAGAGCTCTAACGTGAAGTTAAAGTCAAACCTTGAACCTATTGGTATATTGTAGCAAAATTAACAGAACCTAGAAAAGCCGACTCCCAACATTTCCTCCATTGTATTGGAGCTCCAACATAAAGTTAATGCCAAACTGTTTGTTTACTGCTGGCAAGTCAATAGAATATAGCGAAACTGGTGCCAATGTTTCCTCCATTATATCAGAGCTCTTACATAAAATTAAAGTCAAACTTGAACATATTATATAGTATACCATTGCCAAGACAGTAGAACCAAGAGAAGTTGACTCCAATATTTCCTCCCAGTATATGAAAGCTCCAACATAAATTTAAAGATAAAATGGAACGTGTTAGTATCCTGCTGCCAAGTCATTATTAGAACATAGAGAAGTTGATGCCAATATACACACATGTATGTTTCCTCCCATTACATCAGAGCTCCAACATAAAGTTAAAGACAAAATGGAACGAGTTAGTATCCTGCTGCCAAGTCATTAGAACATAGAGAAGCTGATGCCAATATACGTATGTTTCCTCCCATTACATCAGAGCTCCAACATAAAGTTAAAGACAAAATGGAACGTGTTAGTATCCTGCTGCCAAGTCATTAGAAATTGAGAAACTGATGCCAATATACATATATTTCCTCCCATTATATCAGAGCTCCAGCATGAATTTAAAAACTAATTGTTTATATACTGTTGGCAACATAAGTTTAAAAAAAAGACTTAATTGAAACCTGTTAGCATACTGCTGCTAAGTCGGTGGAAGCTGTTGGTATGCTGTTGCTAAGTCAGTGGAAGTTGTTGGTATGCTACTGCCAAGTCAACAGAGCTGTTTAACGGTCTAGTCTGACTGCAGTCGAATCTAGTCATTACCATGATCACTAAATAACCAAAATAGTTTTTCGTGGGTTGTTTTGAACACAGGACAGACTGAAAAAATAGTGTTTTCCATTACATTTGTATTCTTGTACCTTGGCCAAATGTTAAGATTTCTTGTATACAAGACAAATCTAATGGATTAATTGTTTGGGTTTATGTGATTTAGTATTAGTTAAAAGGTCAATTTCATTTCAACTTATTTTTGTGCTTATATCCAATTAAGGTTCAAGCACCCTGTCCTGGGCACACACCTCGGCTATCTGGGCTGTCTCCAGGGCAGTTGGTTAGAGAGAGAAAAGGGTGTAGTGGCTTTACCCACGCATACCCATTGAGCCCTTAACAACTTGTTCTGGGTTGGAGCCGGTACCGGGCTGCGAACCCTATACCTACTAGCCTTTAGTCCGATGGCTTAACCACGACGCCACCGAGGCCGGTTAAAAGGTAAAAGTAATTAATATCAGTGGTGTAGTGGTTATTCTTTTACCCTTGCTTTCCTGCTTATATCCAGTTATGATTCAAGCACGCTGTCCTGGGCATATAAAAGATCCCTTGCTGCTAATCGAAAGAGTAGCCCATGAAGTGGCGACAACGGGTTTCCTCCCTCATTATCTGTGTGGTCTTTAACCATATGTCCAACGCCATATACCCGTAAATAAAATGTGTTGAGTGCGTCGTTAAATAAAACATTTCTATATGGGGGGGGGGGGGGGGGTCCATGGATCTGCCTCTGAACAAAATCGAATTTCAGTCGGATTGTGTTTGTCAGGTCAGGAGTATATTGGTAACTACTCGAATGCAATGTTATGTGTACAAATAATTATATTGGTGAATACTCAAATGAAATGTTAGTGTACAAATATCACCATACTCTGGCGGTCATGCAGTTTCAATGGTCAAGTCCTAACTACTATCTCACTGCCGGTAACCGTTGAATACACCTAGGAGAGTTAAGTATACATTAATAGAATCCAGTTTTTAACACAAAGTCTCTGATGTGGCCAGGGGCTTGATGCGCGGTCGGTTTGGGATCGATCCTCGTCCGTGGGCCCATTGGGCTATTTCTCTTTCCAGCCAGTGCACCACGACTGATATATCAAAGGCCGTGGTATGTGCTATCCTGTCTGGGGTGGTGCATATAAAAGATCCCTTGCTACTAATGGAAACATAGCGAGTTTCCTCTTTAAGACTATATGTCAAAACTACCAAATGTTTGACATCCAATAGCCGATAATTAATAAATCAATTTGCTCCAGTGGTGTCGTTAGACAAAACAAGTTTGTGTGATGTGGCCATCAGCTGAAGTGTGGGAGGTGGGATGGGTCCTTGGTAATAGAAAGGGTTGGTCGGGATTTGGAGAGCTGTGCTCTGTGCTGTTATATACGGATTCGGATTCCTGTCCACCCCGTCCTCGATATAAATACAAAATTGTCTATTCAAAGTAGATGGCCAAATAAAAGTTGTGGGTGTGCTTTGAGGGAAAATACACAACGATATTCCTTATGTTGTTACATAAGGTTTGTTTTCTAATTCAACGGAAAGGGTTGTCGCATTGACCACATTTCTGACATCTAACGACTCATTAAAAACCATTAGACTGTTGGGTGTCGTTAAACATTCTTTGGTTACCCACGGATATTCAGAGAAAAAAATGTAACTGGGGGCGAGGGTGGGGGGTGGGGGTGTGGTTCAATGGCAAGGAGATATTGGTATTTATGGTACCTAATTTATTCATTGTGTAATTTATTGTGAGGTTGTTACATCAGTTACATTTGTTAGTACTTCATCGTTTGAAATGAAAATTTTATTTTTCATTGAGATGAATTGAAATTGCAATGCTTGCCCACCAGACATTTTGTGGTTACTCTTGTTGAATTGTGTTGCCTATTTTGTTTAATAATTAATTCTTCACTGGTGAAAAGGAAGGGAAGGGAGAGGGGGAAATACATCTGCAGTTCTGTGAATCGCTAGGGTTGAGTGTGAGTATTGGGCCACAATCACGCCTTTTTAAATGTTTGCTTGGTGCGATTCATAGCATAAAATCCTGGCTACCACGATGCTGTGACTCATAAATTGGACTCTCCGACGTAGATAGGCCTACTCCAGTAGTCAAATAAGCTTTTTCCTTTCTTTTCAAATGAAATAAATGTATTTACAATCTATAGACATACCTTTTTTTCATCTAGGTAATACGTATATATAACAAATTTTATTTTAAAATAATATATTTGCATGACACCGGGTACATTTTGAAACAAAACTTCACTTCTTTTGTGAAAGGGGGGTGGGGGGGGGGGGGGTGATTGAGGGGTATTGCATGTCTCTTATTCACGTGTCTTCCACAATAATGAATTTTGAAAGATTTGCTGTTGAATAATTAATTAAACTGTTTTTGTTGATATAATGACTTGTCTGGTTGTTCGTTTGTTTATACTTATTTTCTTACTTAGACCTATATCCAGGTTTAAGCACGGTGTCTTGGACAGACACCTCAGCTATCTGGGCTGTCCGTCCGGGTTAGTGAGAGAGAAATCTGTGTCGTGGCTTTACACTTACTCGGGTGTTGGCCGGTACATGGGTACGAACCCTGTACCTACCAACCTTTAGTCTGATGGCCGACTGTTGTGTAGTTTGTCAATGTCATCATTTAAATGATGCACAGATCTATGAATATAGGCCTACCTGGAAATCAACTTTAGCACCACGTAGTTTATATACCATGTGCATGGTTTATACCTCGCAAGAAATTGCTGTGAGTACAAAACACAGATTAATATTCTGTGTATACAGATTATGTTGAAAAAGACTGACAGAAGTAGCCTCGTCGTTACATCAACATTTATTGAATTCTAAGGAAAAAGACAAGCCGTAAATAGGCATGAAAATGTATGACAATTAACTATGGAGCTAAAATCATGCTGATGTACTTCTCGTAAGTTAACGTCTTCATGTTCTATTATTCATGCCATTTCGGTCAGTGCCGGATTTATAAGGGGGCAATTGCCCCGCCCAACCCCCCCCCCCCCCCCCGCCAGATGATGATGATGATAACTAGTTTAACGTGCCCATATACCACTAGGGTTTCGAACACGCCCATCCCGAGTCCGACCTCCGATAAGATCGGTGCCTGACTCGGGATGGAGGCCAGAAGAGCCCCCAGACTAAGGACTTCCTTTATAAAAAAAAAAAATTTAAAATGTAATAATTATAAAATTAGTTCATTTATTTATTTGCCATGTAATTTAATTTCTATGTTGAGGGGCCCCCGAGCCTGAAGTTCCCCGGGTCCCTGCCCTGCTTCCCCACCCTCACCCGATGTCTAAATCCGGCCCTGATTTTGGTAAATATCAAGTAGATCCCGAATATGTAAAAACTTTCATTATGTTTAAATCACGTCGGCACGGACAATTATTTCTAGGAGCTTTTTAGATGCAATACAACTCTGGTGATCCTTAATTAATTTCAAGGTGTCTTGACTTGAAACTTTTTAACATGCCCCTATACCACTAAGGTTTCAGGCATGTCCATCCCGGGTCCTGTCGCTTGATAGCCAGGGACTTTACCCGGGACGGAAAGTTAAGGAGACCATTTAGAATTTTATTTTAAAATGGGAATGAGAATAATTACTAATTTAGAAGTGCATCCAAAAGTGTATGAAAATAAAATAGTGTACTCATTGATAGGATTTTGGTCGCATAATTTCGAGCGGGCGGCCTAAAATGAATTCAATGTGTATATTTACTAGAATATTTACTAGCTCAGTCGACTGAGTGCTCGCTTTCGGTTTTTGGTTCGGAGGGTCGAACCTCGGTGGACCCATTCTTTAATTATTATTTTTTTCAACACCTTCCAATCAGTGCCACATGACTAGCTGGTATATCAAAAGTCGTGGTATGTGTTGTCCTGTCTGAAAAAGTGTACACAAAGTGTCCCTTGCTGCTAATAGAAAAATGTAGCGGGTTAACCCTCAAGACGTCCACTAACTGATGATTAATTAATCAATGTGTTTTTGAACTATGTCGTTAAACAAACTTTAACTTTATCTGTATAAATACGGTATATTAAATCTCTGTTCAAGCTGCCCAAATCAAATAATCATTGAAAAACAACAAAAGTATACTGCTTTACTAAATAAACAATTCCCCCACCCCGACCCATTCTTTGATAACTATTACACACATACATACACGCACATGTATACTCTTTCTCGCTCTCTGTATGTGTGTTCATACATATACGCACACACACACACACGTATGTGTGTGTATGTATGTATGTAACACCCATGACTTGTAAAACGTCTACACAATAGATAATCATAATTATATATGTAATGCAATTATTACATTTTTTTTTGATCTCCACGGAAGTCCCAGACAGCGATTGTGGGTAGACATTTCACAAAGGATAATCACGTCAAGGCAAGTCAACGAAGAGACCAATTTAACTAACTGATTCCAAGTCCATCTAAAAGAACATTGTGGTTTTCCCAAGGTTTCTGTTTTTCTCATGTACTTTTTATTTTATGCATGTGGATGCCCTACGAACCATTGGAAGAAGTTACAACGAAAGCAGACGATCAACCAACTTCCGGTTTAAAATCCATCCGGTCGCAATTTTGTTAATCACGATTGACTGAACACGAAGTTGATTTCGTTTGAACCAAGTGTGAGATATATGTTTAGTTTAAACCATTTGGAGGATATTATTGAAAAAAAAGAGAAAGTTATTCGTGTTTTGCATATTTTTTCTTTACAGTTTTAAAGCCAGTGATACGGTTGTATTGGTTATTTCCACCGTCACACCTTTGCGGCTTTGGTTGGAGCACGTGTGAGCTAAATTGACAACACGCTTGACATCATAATGATGATCATGACTATAAAAACTGAATATTTCACTATATAATTATAGAAGGTATAATTCAACACAAACATAATATTATTGCTAATTCGATCTTTGATAAAATTGGCCACAGCAAACAATTGTAATGTTTTCTGATTTGCTGGCTTGTGTCCGATAAAACTCAATTTGCAGCAGCTTTACCAAGTTAAAGACTGAAACTTGAAAAGATGTAAATGTTAGAAATGAAATCGACCAAAGTGTATGGAATAATATGTAACGGAAAAGACTGAGATACTCAGATTAATGACACTGACAGTGCTGCTGAACGGTCACCCGAAATATTTACAATCAAAAAACCTTTTCGCAATCAAAAAACCTCACAAAAACCATAATTCTGCCAAAATTGTATCCAATAAGGTTTTTTTATATACTTTATTGACAGTTTATCAATATTATATGATTTACAATTTACTAATTCATCAAGATACACGTCTCCGGCACTATATTTATTATTGTGATATTTATTGCTGTGCCGTAATGTTTATCCATTGGATCGAATTTTCCATTTGCAATCACGATTTAATAAAATCGGGCATATGTGCTTTATTTAAGAGCCTCAACACGTACATCATATTTTAATAAATTTCAGACAAAAATATTAAGTACAATACCTTTGGTAACCTTTCCAGGATTAGATGTTTGAAGATGACCATGGCTGCTATTTTTATACTGGCACATCGAAAATGCGGAATGAAAATATTGTGGAACGAGAATTATTTGTATCAAGCAATAAAAAGAAATATTGTTGAACTGAATGGAATTGATTATTTATTTTGTTATTTTTGTTTCTATATATGTGCTTTGTGTGGGTTGCATTATATGCATTATTAATAATAATATCACATTCAAGTTTTGGGGAGTATTATTATTTTTTATTATTATTAAAAAAAAAAATGATTGTCAGTACAGGTCATTACTTATTTTAAGGCCTTCATTTATTTACTTTTTTTAAAATTATTAGTATTTTTTAAAAATATTATTATTACAGGCCACTGCTTACATGTGTTTCAAAGGTTTTTCTCTTCTTTTTTTTCTTTAAAAAAAATCTTAGTTTAATTATCATTGCAGGTCATTAGTTATTTTAAAGGTTTTATTTAAGTATTTATTAATTTTTACTTTTTTTTTTTTTTTCTTTTTTTAGCTATAATTACTGGTTATTAGTTATTTTAGGGTTTTTATTTAATTAAAAAAAAAAAAAATTAATATAAATTTCTTGTAATTAACATGCACAGCGCCCAACCCCACAACCTAAAAAATCATTGATTATAATAGTTTCATTAATCTTTCATAATATTTATATTAATCTTTTATAGCAAGTTCTGGGGAAAGGTTAATAGACACACAAAGAAATGGGGAAACACAATTTGAAAGTTAAACTGGCCGTTGAAAATATTTTATACATGTAAATCTAAAATGTTATAATGATTGTCAGCTCCATCTAATTTATTCCTTGAAACATTCATTTAACTACTTTCAAAAATTGTACTATAAGTCATATGTAGTTACATAACAAATCTGCAGAGCATTGTAATTACAAAACATGTTCATGTGGTTGTGAGGCAATCGTCAACAACACAGTTAATGTTCAAACGGTTAAGTAGGAATCAAAGTACACATCGGTTTAGGCAATGTGCAGACAGGTACAAGGCAGTTATCACAAGCAGCAATTGTCATCAAGTCACACTTATGTATTAATTACAAAACATTGTCATGTGGTTGCGAGGTTATCCTCAACAACACAGTTGTATTGCACTGATGTTTCATTCATACTGTTGATGACAACTGCTGTTCATGATAATTTATTCCTACTTGACTAATTTAACATGAACTGTGTTGTTGAGGATTGCCTAGTAACCAGATGAACATTTATTGTAATAATTAATGTATAACTGTGACTGCTTGTGATAGCTGCCTTGTGCCTGTCTGCACATTGGCTAAACCGATGTGTATTTTGATTCCTACGTAACCATTTGAATATTAACTGTGTTGTTGAATGTAATTAATTCATAAGTGGGACTTGGTGACAACTGCTGCTTGAGACAACTGCCTCATACCAATGTGTGTTAAACATGGGTAAGCACACTAAATTACGAATAATGCACATTAACAAGAAAACAACAAGAAACAAGCAAATGTGTGATCTCTTGCTACCCCATTTCATCTCTCTATGTCTGTCTCCCCCAACCCCCCTCTGTCTTGTGTGTGTGTGTGTGTGTATATATAATGGAAACATTTATAAATGAAAAAAACACGTTTTCATTTAGTTAATTAAATTAATTTATTTATTATTATTAAATCAATAATTTATTTATTATGTTAGTTATTATAATTACTAACATTATTCAGTAATTTACTATTATATTATTATTTATTAAG
This sequence comes from Gigantopelta aegis, assembly GCF_016097555.1. Classification (NCBI taxonomy): domain Eukaryota; kingdom Metazoa; phylum Mollusca; class Gastropoda; order Neomphalida; family Peltospiridae; genus Gigantopelta; species Gigantopelta aegis. The sequence goes on along the minus strand of NC_054713.1, from coordinate 38,095,421 downwards.
TATTAATTAATTATTTATTATATTATTTTGTTGTTATTATTAATTAATTTATTATTTATTAACTGATTTAAAAAAAAAAATTATTCAGTAATTAGTTTATTTATTATTATTATTATCATTATTATTATTAAACGTGATATTCCATTAAAGGGACATTCCTGAGTTTGCTGCATTGTAAAATATTTGTACGATTAAACTTACATATTAAACATATTTTCTTGTTTAGAATATCAGTGTCTGTATATTCAATGTGTTTCTGGTCGTCTTAATATTTGTAAGAAGCCCAAACTGGATTCTGTCTTAAATAATTTCGTACATACGAAAAAATCATATTTTAGGAAATAAAATGAAATTTAACCTAGTACAAATAGTAGAATGATCAGAAACACGTTTAATATACAGCAACTAATATTTTATGCAGAAAAATATATTTGATATGTAATTACAATCGTTAAAAAGACTCTGTTAGTCGATAACATATTAAAAGTTGCAGCAAACTCAGGAATGTCCCTTTAAGTATCGTGGAAGAAACTCGTGAACCAGAGACGAATAATAAAAATAATTTGATTCCGCCAACAGTTTTCAATCACATTTTAAATATGCGCATAATGGCCGGCGGGAATATTCGAGATTTTGTTCATAACTGACAATTGGATTAATGCAGGATTACTATTTGGACAAACTATCTATTTATACGTAAAACGTAAGTCGGGAGGTTTTCTTTATACAGTAAGTGTTTATATTTGTTAGTACATCTCATATTTCGCCACGAAATAATTAATTCCATGGTGGTATCGATTCCGCCTGAAATCTGGGCGGAAAACGCACGCTTGTTTTTGCTATTAAAGTTGTAAACATCGGGTCCAATAAATGTCAAAATGTTAAAAAACGGACCGTAGATGTTTACCTTGGTGAACTAACAATTTACATGAAGCACAAATATTGTTGTCAGACCTAAACATATGCATACGGCCGTTTTCGCCTTGTTTGTAAAATGCGGAACAGGACAGATTTTAGGATCCGACTATTTACCCCCAAGATACCCCAAAAATACACCCAAGACACCACACTTTTTAGTAAACGTTAACGGTATTGGATGAGCAGCTTTTGGGATTGTACTATACGAAATAATTAATAGGTAGGCCCATTGCTTTAGTGACGTAAATATACAAAAAATCCGCTTTACAATATTTACAATAAAAAATCCCATTTCCCAATCAAAAAACCTCACAAAAGCAGGACAGAACAGATTTTAGAGTTTATGAAGCTCCAATCACAATTAACAAGTGTGTTTCGAACAATAGGTATTGCTTTAGTGACGTTTTTTCTTTGGGAAAACTTTTTTTGAGTGTAAATATACCAAAAACCGTGTTTTTGGCATATTTCGGGTGACCCCTGCTGAATACAAACTCTTCTGGGAAAGAGTTTGATCCGTATACCTCTATATCAAAGGCTCTAAAGACTAACCTTAACCCTACACCTAAAACTACCCTAACCATTGAAAGGGGAGTACGGGTCGAACTCATGCCCTCTTCTGAGGTCGTCTGAATGAAACATGTACATGAATGAGCACATAGATTCGCAGATGTAGGCAGGAATGACAATTTACACTTGAAGTAAAAATAAATAAGTGGAGAATCTAAAGTCTATGATAATCCAGTAGATCAAAAGTAGCACACTATTTTTTACTTATCGTTTTGACAATTTGATAATAAAATATATTGTCAGCGTCCCTAGCTCAGTAGCTGCAATATGCTTCCAACTCCGTTCTGTTTGATTTCTTGTGCATGGTTTGCGCAATTAACATCCAATTTGTTGTCTGCTTGTTCATTTGAGAAGTTTTTCTTCATACTTTGAGAACATTTTCATTAAGTTAAGATAGGTAATTATCTAAATACAAAACTTTACAAACACCTAAAACCATTAATATCACTTGGTAATTTTTAAATTATTCCTTAAACTTTCAGAATCCTTAGAATTACTGATGTTGGGTCCACTTGATTAGTAGAAATTGATTTCAAATGGAGGAAGATGAATTAACATCACATCACCTCACATGTGCCAGATCAACAAGGTCAAATCATGTTGGCCCCAACTGTAGTGAATCTAGTAGATATATAGTCCATTCAGAACAACTGTAAATAATATTTAGGGTATAAATTCAGTGCGAATTTTAAGAACAACTGGCAAATTTTATTTTGACTTGGTGAAAAAAATTGTGTAATCATTAATAATTTGTTGGAAAATAGCTATAGATTTTGCATTTGTAAGATGATTTGGCAAAATGTTCTGATCACCCAGAGCTAGCCGTGAAATTGTTTTAATTAAAAATCAATTCATTGGAATATTTATATTTTACAAACTATTCACTGGTATGAACGTAATGCCCGTCTGTATTGACATCAAGTGTTGTTAGCGATCATGGGGGATAATTGACTGCTCTTGACAAACTGAATTTTTCATGTACATTAATGATCAAAGTGTTAGTCTACTGCTTATTTCAGGAACATATATTTTTCCATGTAGTGGCTTTAAAAATGCAGTTGGAAACAGCATACTTTCTTGTTTAAGACTGAATGGTGTTGTACTTTTGTTTACTTGAATTGATTAGTGTTACGTCCATGTTGTTGATTTTTTATCGTTAACCAATTTGAATATATTTTATTTCATGTACCGTAACTGAAAAATATAGAATATACTTTTTATAAGTATAATATTCATGTTTTCCCCGTTAACCGAATGCAGTTTGGGACGTTGATGGTATTCACCAAATTTCATTTTAATTCGTATTTGCTGAATGGGCGAACATTAGCTTAAAGTTAAACCCTGACTGCTAAAACACACAATATGTTTTCTGATAATCAAGTTTAAAAGCAGTCTTTGCTTTCCATCCAGTTTTTGTCAAAACATAGTTTGGTGTCATTAATGAAATGAACTGGTTTATTTAACGACATACTCAACACATTTTATTTACGGTTATATGGCGTCAGACATATGGTAATGGACTATGCAGATATTGAGGGAGGAAACCTGCTGTCACCACTTCATGGGCTACTCTTTTCGATTAGCAGCAAGGGATCTTTTATATGCACCATCCCATAGACAGGATAGCACATACCACGGCCTTTGATGTACCAGTCTTGGTGCACTGGCTGGAGCGAGAAATAGCTCAACAGGCCTACTGACAGGGATTGACCCTAAACCGACCGCGCATCAAGCAAGTGCTTTACCACTGGGCTACGTCCCGCCCCGGGTGTCATTAAATGCATGTTGTTGTTTTTTTTATCTCAAAATCTCAAAACAAATATATATTATATTATAATACTAACACAAATATTAAAATTTTCATGTTAATTATTATTGAAGTGATCACACATCATTTTGGCCACATTATAGATTTTTAAATATGGCTAGTGGATATTTAGAAAATTCCAGAAGCCTTGCTGTTTTTACAAGATTAATAAAGAGAAAGGAAAGCAAGAGAAGAAAAAAACCCCCAAAATTATTTAATATTTATATTTGGCTAAAAGTCTGATGTGGCGTCGTGGTTAGGTCTACAGGCTGGTAGGTACTGGGTTTGAATCCCAGTCAAGGCATGGGATTTTTAATCCAGATACTGACTTCAAACCCTGAGTGAGTGCTCAGCAAGGCTCAAAGAGTAGGTGTACACCACTTGCACCGACCAGTGATCCATTACTGGTTCAGCAAAGGCCATGGTTTGTGCTATCCTGCCTGTGGTAAGCGCAAATAAAAGATACCTTGCTGCCTGTCATAAAAGTAGCCTATGTGGCGACAGCAGGTTTCCTAACAAAAACCAGTGTCAGAATGACCATATGTTTGACGTCCAATAGCCGATGATAAGATAAAAAATCAATGTGCTCTAGTGGTGTCGTTAAACAAAACAAACTTTATACTATATATATAATACATATATTTATATTTTACAGGATGGATAAGCAAAACAAGAAGCGAAAAAAGTCTTATTACTTGAAGTCGTCGCAGCAGAAGCGACAGAAGCTGAACAAACTGGAGGCCGGTATGCGCGGTTTCCTTGTCACATGTAACCGAGATGAGAAGCAGGCGGTCCGCGAGATGTACAATGTCCTCAATGAATATGCCGATATCGTGTACGGAGCCGAACAAGAACAGGTTTGTTTGAGTCATCACTCCCACATGTCGGGGCGAAGCGTAGCCAAGTGGTAAAGCGCTCGCTTGATGCGCGGTTGGTTTGGGATCGATCCCCCGTCGGTGGGCCCATTGCGCTATTTCTCGCTCCAGCCAGTGCACCACGACTGCTACATCAAAGGCTGTGGTATGTGCTATCCTGTCTATGGGATGGTGCATATAGAAGATCCCTTGTTGCTAATCGAAAAGAGTAGCTCATGAAGGGGCTACAGTGGGTTTCCTCTCTCAATATATGTGTGGTCCGACACCATATAACTGTAAATAAAATGTGTTGAGTGCGTCGTTAAATAAAACATTTCCTTCCACTCCACATGTCCGAGATTGATATATCAAAAGCAGAGGGCACATAGTTCATAGGTTAAAGGCTTGCCTAATATACGTTTGGTCCAATATTGATTTTCATCTGTGGACCCTTTGTGCTATTTCTCGTTCCAGCCAGTGCACCACAACTGGTATATCAAAGGCTGTGGTGTGTGCTATCCTGCCCACATACATATAAAAGATCCCTTGCTACTAATGGGGAAAACGTAGCAGGTTTCTCTTGTGTTATCAAACAAAACAAACTATTTGAACAGCCATGTTATGATGAGCTATTTTTTGTCTGCCTATGGATTTGTTATGTAAAGTTGATATTTTTATGACTTAAAGTTTTTTATATCCACATTCCCATAGACTGACAGCACATACCATATTATCCAAAATATTATTTTTATGAATAACTATAGCTAGGACCATGTCAAAACGTTTCAAATGGTCAAAAGATTTCAAATGTAACTAGGATATGACTAAAAGACATCATTTTCTGAAATGACATCATTTTGGTAAGTGTTTACACAGATCTAAGACTGGGGAAGCCACATTAAGTTATGACATCGCTTCACAAAATTATGTCATTCGTTGTGCACGTGAAATCATTATGACACGTGTGTAATACTGGTTATACAAAAAATGTACTTCCTGAATATCGAACTATGTAGACAGTGTTCAAGATTAAAACTTTTGGGCAGTATCCCAGTTGGATACTAACATTTCAAAATCTGGTATCCCACCTGAGAATTTAGTATCCCGGCAAAATATTCGCCCGGTCCCCCCCCTCCCCCTCATTCATTCCATATGTAAGCCGCATCAAAAAATCCCTATTTACAATGATGAAGGAGGAGGGGGGGGGGGGGGCGTATATTTTTCTCGCTATTGCTCCAGTGTAGCATTAAACTGGGTACGAGTTGGGGGAGATATTGTTCCGGCATAGCATTAGACTGGGTACGAGCTCGAAAATATTGTTACTTAACTTCACCAGTAAATGACGACTTTCATTGTTTCATCGAAAAATAAAAACGCAGGATTAAAAAAAAAAACCCAACATTATATGGTATCCCGGTGGGATACTGGGTTCTTGAAGTTTGGTATCCAAAAGTAAATTCTGGTATCCCCGGGATATCGGGATACCATTAATCTCGAACACTGGTAGATAATAAATGTATATATGTTGGGTTTTTTTTTTTTTTTTTTTATATATAAAGAAAAAAGATATTAAATGTAAAATTTGAGATTTATAAAGTCTAACTTGGTGAACATGATAATAGGTGAATTGTGTTTATAATTCTAATCCTTCTTATGTTCATATAATTCTAACCAATTGTGTAATCCAAAGTTGATCGGTTGGTGTAAACTGATTGTAACCAGTGATCGATTATAAAATTCCACCCGATTCCCAACACTAGATGATTATACATAATTTATCAAAAGATGAAACAGAGTTACAAAGTCTTAGAAAATAACATTTCAGCATTACATGTTTTAATGAAACAGGGCTTGTTGATTATCGTAGCCCCACTCCCATGGCTAGTGATATTCAGTGTTGGGCTAGTAAATAACTATCATTGTCATGCCCGTTGGCTAGTGAATTTGTTTTCGTCCAATGTTGCATTTAATTCTGTTTACTAAATGTGAATATCCTGCCCCTTCCTCTCCTCAAATCTAAGGGTTTTTAAGCTCTATCTCCTTTAGATGACATATCGAATTATTCCTGGTAGTAAAACTCTATTTACTTGAAGTAGGGCTAGTGAATTTTTAATATGGTTAGTCTTTTTTTTTTTTGAAATCACTGATCCCATGGCTAGTGGATTTTATAACAATTCTAGAAGCCGTGAATGAAAGGGGGGGGGGGGGGGGGGCGCGGAACGTAGCCCAGTGGTACAGCACTCGCTCGATGCGTGTTCGGTGTGGGATCGATCCCCGTCGGTGGGCCCATTGGGCTATTTCTCGTTTCAGCCAGTGCACCACGACTGGTATATCAAAGGCCGTGGTATGTACCACCCAGTCTGTGGGATGATGCATATAAAAGATCCCTTGCTGCTAATCAAAAAGAGTAGCCTATGAAGTGGCGACAGCGGGTTTCCTCTCTCAATATCTGTGTGGTCTGTAACCATATGTCTGACGCCATATAACTGTAAATAAAATGTGCTGAGTGCATTGTTAAATAAAACATTTCTTTCTTTCATTCCCTGAATGAAAGATCAAATCTTGTGACATCACACCTGAACAAACCATGGAACAATGGCTAAAATTATATATATATATTTCAGACTGAGCCAAAAAACACCGATTTAGACGACGGAAGCGAAGAAAGCTCCGATGATGACATGGAGAAGGCCATGAATAAAGAGGTCAAGGTCATTCAGGACTCCCAGACGGGACCGCGACGATTCCAGAACTGCTACACCAATGCCAAGAATTGCATCTTCATCAGCACCACCCTGGATGACCCCTGCGACCTCGCACACAAAATATTCTCCGACTTGTCGTCGAGCAAAAAACAGAAAACGAGATTCGCCATGCGCTTGTTGCCCGTCGCGGGAACGTGCAAAGCGTACCTGGAAGATATTAAGAAACTGGCCGAGCAGATTCTGTCTCCGCACTTCTCAACGCCCGTGGGAGACGGGAAGACGTACGGGATTGTGTTCAGGGTTCGAAACAACAATGGAGTCAGTAGACAGTGTGTGATGCCGATGATGGGACAGTTGATTGTTGACATGAACCCACTGAATAGAGTCCACCTTAACAATCCAGATCTTGTCGTCTTGGTTGAAATCGTCTGTAGTGTCTGTTGTATGAGCGTGGTCAAAGATTTCTACAAATTCAGGAAGTATAATTTTCATGAAGTGATTAAGGATTCAGGAAGCGAAACAGATAAAATGCACACGAAAGTTGGGGTTTCAGGAAATGAAAAAGAGAAATTATCTACACAGATTGGGGAATCAGGAAATGGACCCGACAAAATGTCTACACAGGTTGGGGATTCAGCAAATGAAAAAAACACATTGTCCACACAGGTTGGGGATTCAGAAAATGGTCCTGACCATAATTCTACACAGGCTGAGGATTCAGGAAATGGAACTGACAAAAAATCTACACAGGTTGAGGAGCTGAAGACTTTGGCCGAGAATGCTGTGCAGAACAAAAAGGCTGACATTTCACAGACTGTTAATTTCAGTGAGACTCAAACGAATATCGGTGGAAAAGATTCAACTGTTACAGAAATAACAGTGGATTCACTGAAGGTGGAGAAGTCATCCTTGTCAAAGGAAGGGTTGTGTGGTCAGAGTGATTGTGAGAATCTTGACAAGAATTTAAACTCGACCAGCAGTGACTGTTCGAAGAAGATCATTCCTGCAATAGAAAATGATAGCTGTACTGAAATGGTTACATCTTGATGAGGTACAGCTGTACCGTATTGGAAGAAAAGTTAAATGGCAAAACAAGGAGAAAAGACACTGTGATAGAACAATTGATCAATGTGTGTGTTTTTTCTTCAGTTATAGTCTAATAAAGTGATATGTATGACAGTCTCCAGGATTAAGTTATTCTGTCGTTGCACGACTTCTGTGGTGTGATGGTTCAGCTACATGTTCGGCAGGATCTATAACAGTTGGTAGAGTGCTTAAACCTGAGGTGTGTGGGTCAAAGGATTAAACCCATCGGTGGACCTATTCCAGAGGCAGATCTAGGCCCCCCCCCCCCCCCCCCCCCCAAAGATAGTTATACTTTTATATCTTAATTTTCAGTTTTTTTACGATCCACCTCCAAACCTCCCCCAAAGTTCCGTTGGCATTTCAGCTCATGTCACTGGGGCCCCCCAAAAACGGATTCTGCCACTGCATTCTTTGATCTTTTTTTTTCACCGTCCCAACCAATACCCCACAATCTGGTATACCAAAGACGAAAAATGCATATACAAAATCCGTTGCTACTAATGGAAAAGTGTAGTGGGTTTCCTGTCGGAGACTGTCTGTTACAATTATCAAATGTTTGACACCCAATAGCAGTTGATTAATTAATCAATGTGCACTGTTGGGTGTCACTACCAGTTACAAACGAGTGAACTTTATTGTGTTAAAAGTGTTTTTTGGGGCGTTCTGGCACACTACTGACAAGGAAAGGACAGGTCGTAGCCCAGTGGTAAAGCACTTGTTTGATGAGAGGTTGGTCTGAGATCGACCCCCGTCTGTCGGCCCATAAGGCTATTTCTCGTTCCAGCCTTTCTGCTAATGAAAAAAATGTAGCGAGTTTCTTCTCTGAAACTATGTCGAAATTACAAAATGTTTGACATCCACTAGCATATGATTAATAAAGCAGTGTGCTCTAGTGGTATTGTTAAACAAAACAAACTAACCTCTATGGGAACGAAGATAGCCCAGATGTCTGCAGTGTGTACCCAGGACAGCATGCTTGAACCTTAATTGAATACCAGTACAAATGCGATTATTAATGTACATGCACGTCGCTATACTGGTCTCGGTGGCGTCGTGGTTAGGCCATCGGTTTACAGGCTGGTAGGTACTGGGTTCGGATCCCAGTCGAGGCATGGAATTTTTAATCCAGGTACCGACTCCAAACCCTGAGTGAGTGCTCCGCAAGGCTCATTGGGTAGGTGTAAACCACTTGCACCGACCAGTGATCCATAACTGGTTCAACAAAGGCCATGGTTTATGCTATCCTGCTTGTGGGAAGCGCAAATAAAAGATCCCTTGCTATGTGGCGACAGCGGGTTTCCTCTAAAAAACTGTCAGAATGACCATGTTTCAACTTTGACGTCCAATAGCCGATGATAAGATAAAAAAAAAATCAATGTGCTCTGGTGGCGTCGTGAAATAAAACGAACTTCACTCTCTTTTTTTTGCACGTCGGTATATAGATGGATGGACAAATAAAAACCTAAACATCTGTGCTCACTGAAAGATAGTGACTGCTACGAATGTTATAGGTAATCTTGACTCGTAAAGTGGTGAAAAAGTGTTGAATTCAACAGATATGAGTATATTTTAGCTATTTTTCTTTAAACATTGGCGGCCATCTTTGGTTTAACGTCATATAAAAATGTCAAACAGTCATTGCAAGAACAGTAAATATGAACAGATTACGTATTTCTGTATATTTATCTAAATGTCTGGTATGAAAAAATACATGTGGGTCATTCTACAGAAAGCGTCACTTTTCAAAATACAAATTCAAGATAAAACAATTAAAGGCATGTTGTTACAGACCACAGACCTATTAAATAGTCTAACAAAGTATTACCTAAAATATATAATTTTGATTTGTCCCTAAATGTACTTTATTCAACCATCTACGTAGTCAGCATACTCCACTTATTAATGATATTTCGTAAAAATAATTGAATTATGGCAATGGTCTACAATTCAAAAACTAATATTGTCAACAGGGTTGACATGGATTTCACTCCATTGTGGTTCAGTTATATTAAGGTGATGCATAGCTAGATTTGGTTTCCAAATATTAATGTAATTTTTATTTATTATCCATTTTTAGAGAAATACGGTTCTTAAATCTGTGACTATATACCTTTAAAAGATATAAATTTGTATTATTTTTTTTTTTTTGAAACTAGATGAACAAAGAAACAATACAATTATATCTGGCATCGCAGAACTGTAATCGGCCTGCACATGCAGACACATTTTATTCTATTAACAAGCTCATGCCATTGGTGTTACCGGACAGTGGGATAGTTAAGCAGTGTGATCCAATTGGTTTATAGTGATCAAGAGCACATGGATGCGTTATTTGGGTATCCCTAATAACATATGTGGAATAACTTTAGAATTACTATCCAAGGGTGTAATTGTACATTTCCACACGGATATTCTATATGTGACTTAAATTATACACTGTGGCAGTTTTAATTGTTTAAAATAAATTATTTAAATAAATTTAATCAAAGTCATAAAGGTAGAAGGTATGCTTTCACAAATAAACAATTTAAATTTCAAAAATAAAATTGAGAAATGACAGCTAAAATATTGTTGCGTAACACCAATGACAATGTGTAACACCAATGACATTCAAGACTGTATATCCTTGAAACACTAAATTATTCTTGAGACTACCAATACTTGTTAGCAAAAGTATATAATTAATATTTCCTTAAAGGTCTATTAGAATAATTGTGTGTTTCTGTATTGACAAGATATGGCCGGTCAGACAGTTTTAAAAATATAGGGGAACCTAATGAACCGACATTGTTTGGTTGGATAAAACGCTGTGAAAAAGCGAGGCAATCGAAACATTTAGTTCTTATCCTATGATTTATGATTAAAACTAACATGCGAAACAAACGTAATGCAGCTAACAACGATCTTTATTGAAATATATAGAATTATAAACTTCATAAAAATTTAACTTTACCCCGGAGCCCTGGGGCAAAGTGAAACCTATTACGGGGCATAGTGGAATGCTATTTTATTTTGTGTATATTTTGACAAAAAGTATTTGATTCAACTCGGTGTATGAAATTACGAGTCCATAATGCATGTTCAATCCGCACACACAAATTTGATTATAGTAACAGTTACTTATATCGATGTAATTCTCTTGATGTTAAAAATATAATTTTATATTTTTGCAAACATTTTCTATTCCTTGCAGAGGTCACATGTATAATTGTCGTCTACGTCATTTAGCCCTGCACGTTCTTCATGTGCCCATTTGTTACACTTATCACACATGATCCACTCTTCGCCACCTTTCGATTGGGAATAAAGGCCAGAACAATAAATGCATGGAACATCCTCGTTACTCCCCACCAACTTTGCAATTTTGTTGTGCCTTTCCTTTACCTTTCCCTTTGCCCATACCATTACTTTGACCCTTTCCACCTGCTTTTTTTTAAACAAACAACTGGACTTTGGAGGATGGTTTCATTCGTTTCCTATTAAGATCACATTCCAATTTTTTTTAATAAGGACTGCTTGTCATTATGACCGTTTTGCCTCTTCTGATACCTTGTCTCCTTGGTTGTGTCTGCTCCACACGAGGGACTCCCATGATGTATGCGGGAGACACATACTCGATATCATTCGTCTTGGAAGGTGATGTTGATGGAGTTGCTGCAGTGTTAGATGGACCTGGGGTTGCAGCATCAGATAAAACCGGTGTTGTCACGGCAGATAGAGCTGATATAGTGTTAACATCCATTGGGGTTGCAGCATCAGATGAAACCGGTGTTGTCGCGTCAGATAGAGCTGATATAGTGTTAACATCCATTGGGGTTGCAGCATCAGATGAAACCGGTGTTGTCGCGTCAGATAGAGCTGATATAGTGTTAACATCCATTGGAGTTGCAGCATCAGATAAAACTGGTGTTGTCACGGCAGATAGAGCTGATATAGTGTTAACATCCATTGGAGTTGCAGCATCAGATGAAACTGGTGTTGTCACGGCAGATAGAGCTGATATAGTGTTAACATCCATTGGGGTTGCAGCATCAGATAAAACTGGTGTTGTCACGGCAGATAGAGCTGATATAGTGTTAACATCCATTGGAGTTGCAGCATCAGATGAAGTTAGCCTGTTCCGACCATTTCTGCTGGTCAGTTGTTCGCTTGTAATTGCGAACCATATTGCCTAAAACAAGAGAGAAAAAGACTCTGTATAGGATGCATAAAGTCCTAATGTTATGGAGATTGGTGTTAAAATTATGTAAAAAAAGACATTTAACTGAGTGTTAATCAATATAATTAATAAAGCGTTAATTAATATAATTAATAATAATAATAATAATTACGTGTTAATAATTAAAAAGTCAAATAGAATGACCGGGGCAAAGTGGAACGCTGTACCACTTTGCCCCACCCACTTTACCCCGACCACGTGTTATTTTCTAAATTCCTCGTGCTGCTGTGTTAATAGATCTACGCAAGAAATATCGTCATGCATATGACATATATTGACCTTAGATTTAACACCATGGAAAACATTGCAACTAAACAAGATAACAGTGCTTTAGGAGACGATTAATTTCTGAAAATTATTGTTTTAAACACGCAAAAAAATATTTTGCCTAAACAAATTTACGTACCTCATTTGTGAGAAATGGCTTCCATCAAAAACATTGCGTCATGAAACGACCTTGCGATGATGTTAGTTGCAGGCATACGACGTCATTAACATAGATTTGCGAGGGCTGTTTCACTTTTCCCCGTGTTTCGCTTCACCCCGTGTTCCCCTACTAAATTAAGACAGAATTTTCATTTTGTTTAACTATTAAATTAAAGATTTATTCATTAATTTATGTAGTTATTTTCGTGTTTATATTAAGGCTCAAAATCTGTATTACTGTATACTTGTATTCCCAATAACGAGTAAAAAGTTGTAATCCTACTTTTGCTTTTACGCAAGCGCTGCAAAACTCTACGTTAAATGTTTTCAAAAAAACGAGAACGCCTTATACGTGATGTCATTCTAATGTTTTCAGTACATACACTATACAGCAAATCAAACAAATTATGCCACTTTTCAAGAAATAAATCATACGAACTGCGTCATTATTCAAAAGAGTTAACTCTTTCCTTTTAACTAAAAGGCTATTTTCATGCACGAGTTTCAATAGTTTTAAAAATAAAATTTAAATAGCCTTTATTGGAAATGAAAACATAAGTAATGTAATTTTCAGATATTTGACTACAACTTGGTAATACATTTTCGGTATGATTTTAACTTTTCTTTGTGATAAAGTTAACCTATTAAACAGGAATGATTAGATCTAGTAGTTTCTATCTGCGTTTAACATTTGGAAAAAACTACATTTCCGCGCATGCGCGGTTTGACATTTTCCAGTTTTTAAAAAGAAACACTGGCGTAGGAAGGGGGTGTGTGTGTGTGTGCTCCCCGCTTATGATACAAATTAAGCTGTAAAAGTTTTTTTTTAACTTTTTTTTTTACATTTTTCTCATGTAGTTTCGTGTTTTAAAATTTGCATTATGGGCGGGGTAAAATCCTCATTTCGTCATGGCCGGGAATAAAACGCGAATCAAAATGCTTAGCATAGTGTGCTGTTAAAAAAAAAAGAGTACTGAATGTTTATCGTACATTGGGCTTTTAATCACAGTGACTAACTCAATGCAGCAACCACCGTATCATGTACTAGTGTCATTTGGAATTGGTTTATTATCCTGTCATCAAGTACCTATGGTTGATCTGACACGTATGAGGTCATGTGACATGCACCGAATGTTAATCATCTTCCTCCATTTAAAGTCAATTTCTACGAGTCAAGTGGGCCCGATATCGGTAATTTTAAAAGATTTTTTGTCGGTTCCACAGGGAACACCTTATTTTCATACTATTAAATTTATTCTTATTTGATTGTTTTGTAAATTGGACACAAAAATAGTATTTATTTTTTATTTCAAAAACACTTTGACTTGTTTTTTAACGTCAAACCAAACTGAAATTATTAACAACAAACACTTTCGTAGAAGGATGGGATGGACTATAGTAAACTGAATGGTTTTAGGGGTTTATAAAGTTTTGTATTTAGATGCTTACTTGTCTGAACTTTATTGTTAATGGAAATCTTCACTAACTGTGAAGAAAAACCTCACAAATGAACGACAAGCAGACGACAACAAATTGAATGTTAATTGAGCGAACCAAGCATAACGCAGTTAGGGACGTTGAAGATATACTCTTTACATTCCAACAAAACATTTATTTTACCCAAAGTGCCATTATGCAACTATGATGCTTCACAAGTCCCTTTAATTATTAAATCATCTTCAAAAATATGCATAGCGAGGAAAACGGCATCTTATTAAAACGCATTGTCATTGGTGTTACTAATGGTCATTGGTGTTACTCAGTACCTGGTAACACCAATGACAGGTAACGCCAATGACAAATGAGTGCATAATTAATTCATGCTCTCTAAAGAAACAGTTGAGAAAACTGAAAACGTGCATGTTGTAGCAGACATACGATGTCTATAATAATATACAAAATTATTAACCATTACATAAATACGATTGTAACACCAATGACAGTGAATAAACATACTTTTATATTTTGACAACACATTCATGGCATTTAAAGAAAACTATTCACAACTGTTCATATGTCTGCTGTTTTTGACAAATAGGTTTGATGGCCGATATCTATCGGTGGAATGTTTCATCCAGAAAGCATTTAGTTCCTTTTGTTTTCTCATAAGTATATACAGTTACACCAATGACATAAAACTCCAGGAACAATATTTGAGATATTTGAGAGATTGGAATTTAACCAGCAGTTCTGTGTATAGATTATAAAGCACAGCCATTTCTTTAGTTCTCGAACTGTCCATTTCTCCACCTAAAATTTAAAAATGTTTACATTAAACAATAGTAACATTTTGTAGATAAATAAACCATAAGCTCATAATATTATGTAAAAATATGTATGAATCAAAATTTATATATACTTTGTCCACGTATTTTCGTAACATGCTTTTTTTTCGAGGATAAATTTAGTTTAGTGAACGTATTGAAACTGTTAATGGTTAAGTGCTTTAAAACTAGTTAAAGGTACTACTTGTGTCTACAGTAACGGGTTTCAATCCATTTGGTTTAGAAATATTATTTTGCCCCATAGTAATATGTGTCAAAATAATAGTGAACTCCATATGGCTATAGCCTACCCTAAACTATCGCGGCTATTTCGACACAGCCTTTGGAGAAAACCGATTGTTTTGAAACTAGTACACAACATAGTACATTAAAGTTTGTCTGATTTCCAATACGTGAACTCAAACCAAGGTTTATCTTCGAAAAAGCATGCTACCAAAAATCTACCCAAGCAAATATGCATTTTCTACATTGCATAAGAATAAATGTGATAAATAGAGAATAATACATGAGTGGCCGTTTGATACCATTTATCTCACAACGAGTTGTTTTAAAATGTATCTAACGAGCGAAAGCGAGTTTGATACGTTGTTAAACGAGTTGTGAGATAAATGGTATCTAACGAACACGAATGTATTATTTTATTTCTTACATATCCTGAAAAACCAGGTTTTAAGCAAATTTTAACATATTTTTCGAGACTAAAAGTTATTTACAGCCGTTGCACTTGTAGCTAACTTACGCGTCAGAGACACATGATTGCTATGTTAACTATACGTCACAGTGTAATCTATTTCCACCGTTTTGTTTTCATTGGATGCATGGCACTGGTGACCTGGTCGTCACCAAGGAGCAGCCAGTCGTATGTTTTGAAATTGTTATAGTGTTCTCACCAACAGGTATGTAAGAAAAATGCATTCACAGAGAAGTTATTTACTAAGTTTAGTCAACAAGTTTGTTCGCGACACGTCCACATGACCACAGTGACACTGCCAATCAACATTCGTCGCTATCATTCAGATGTTTACAGGGAACATATACGCATATAAATCGCATATTTACAAACAAAAAAGGAAGGAAGGAAATGTTTTATTTAACGACGCGCTCAACACCTTTTATTTACGGTTATATGGCGTGAGACATATGGTTGAGGACCACAGAAATACAGAGAGGAAACCCGCTGTCGCCACTTCATGGGCTACTCTTTTCGATTAGCAGCAAGGGATCTTTTATATGCACCATCCCACAGACAAGATAATATATACCACGGCCTATGTCACACCAGTTGTGGAGCACTGGCTGGAACGAGAAATAGCCCAATGGGGCCACCGACGGGGATCGATCCTAAACTGACCGCGCATCAAGCGAGCGCTTTACATTTATAAACAATCAAGTCGGTAAATAAATAAATGAAATATAATGCAAATGAAATATAATGCACATGAAATGACTTACCTATCGACGCTGACATTGATCAACTGCAAGCAGATCGTAGTTGGTTAGTTAATGACGTCTTCTCGACTCTGCCCCTATAGCCTCGTTATGGATACGACCTTGACAAGGGTGAGTGACCGGGCGCTTAGTTACGGATACCCCCTATTAATGAAATGGTGCATCTCATTTGAGAGTAATGATCTTCCGTATGTGATGCATTGATCTCATATGATGATCTTTATTTTGAGAGCTGTTTCACATTTAGCTACAGACGTCATAAAGATTGGTGTTAATTGATGAAACGATGCCTCTCAAAGAGATAGTCTTCCGTGTTTATCTGCATTGATCCCACGTGCAGGATGGAGAATCAAAAACCGTTGTTGTGATAAGTCAAGAGTCGGGAGAATTCAGGTTTGAGGGGCGTGACGTTGCTCAGTGGTACAGCGCTCGCTAGATGCACGGTCGGTCTGGGATCGATCCCCGTCGGTGGGCCCATTGGGCGATTTCTCGTTCCAGCCAGTGTACCACGACTGGTATTTCAAAGGCCGTGGTATGTGCTATCCTGTCTGTGGGATGGTGCATATAAAAGATCCCTTGCTGCTAATCGAAAAGAGTAGCCCATGAAGTGGCGACAGCGGGTTTCCTCTCTCAATATCTGTGTGGACCGTAACCATATGTCCGACGCCATATAACCGTAAATAAAATGTGTTGAGTGTGTCGTTAAATAAAACATTTCCTTCCTTCTTCTTTCATTGTGCTTGTGTCATACTAGGAGTATAACACACTGCCCAAGAGTTGCTTTGTCTGTTCAAAACAGAACAGAACAGAACAGAACAGAACTTTATTTCTCTCAGATCACCAAACGGTGATACTTTGAGGTGGTTTACAAACATATATACTGACAGCTGCAGTGTACTATTAACAAAAAAAGAAAGAAATGTTTTATTTAACGACGCACTCAACACATTTTATTTACGGTTATATGGCGTCAGAGATATGGTTAAGGACCACACAGATTTTGAGAGGAAAGCCGCTGTCGCCACTACATGGGCTACTCTTTCCGATTAGCAGCAAGGGATCTTTTATTTGCGCTTCCCACAGGCAGGATAGCACAAACCATGGCCTTTGTTGAATCAGTTATGGATCACTGGTTGGTGCAAGTGGTTTACACCTACCCATTGAGACTTGCGGTGCACTCACTCAGAGTTTGGAGTCGGTATCTGGATTAAAAATCCGATGCCTCGACTGGGATCCGAACCCAGTACCTACCAGCCTGTAGGCCGATGGCCTAACCAAGACGCCACCGAGGCCGGTGTACTATTAACAAATTAAGTTATATAATAATTAATTATGGTGTATAATAATAGCACTAATACATAAATGGGTATAATTATTATACAAGAATAATTTTAAAGACAGCACTGTACTCTAGACGTGATACATATGATATAATAATACACTGGATATAATTATAACATATATATGTTTTCAAAAACAGTGTCAATAGCATTGAGGAACATACATAACTTCTTTGTGGTTGATAACTTTCTAGAATTAAATAGCTGATAAAATTTGAAAGTGTTAAGTCTGTTGTAGTAGTATTTGTTTAGATATGTTGATCTTTCATTTGTAAAATAAGGACACTGAAATAAATAATTATATTCGTCACCTAAAGAAATTTGACAAAGAGGACAAATTCTGTCTTGTCTTTCAATGTTTTGCCATCGGCCAGTTTCAATTGGTAAATAATGATTACTAGTCCAGAATCGAATGTAGACTGCCCATAGTTTCTCCAGTAAGTGAAAAAGATAATTTTCGCATGAATGTGTTGATTTGAATATTCTATAGGTAATATATTTTGGATAGCTATTTAAATTATCATTCCATAACTGTATGTATTAATCTTTTAACCTTTGAGACACAATACGAACGAATGCGTTCTTGTTTATAATATTTTGATTTAACCAATAATTGCCCATACCCAATTTGTTTAGTGTATCTTCTATATCAGTTAACCACTTAAATTTATATCCATGCTTGGCAGTTTCATATAGATAATTCTATATAATGTTGCGGATATTTTAGAAGCTTTTCCAGTAATCAAAGAGGCCCAAAAGCTAAGCATCCTGGTTTTGATCTTAATATCCAGAGGGAACACACCCAGTTCGCCATAAATCATAGGTACTGGGGTATTTTTTCCTAAGTTTTAATAAGTCTTTAAAAATTTTTAACTGTATTTGTTCAACATTTTGATTATTGCTAAAACCCCATATTTCTGAAGAATATAACAGAATTGGAACAACAGTACTATCAAAAATGCGTAACTGGCAATCTATAGGTAACTTTAAATTTCTAGTTCTAATCTTTAACAAAATCATTCCGTTTTTGGCTTGCGAAATAAGCGTCTTTTTTGCTTGAAGAAATGATCCATTTCTACAAGACATGATGCCTAGGCATTTATAAATATCTACAATATGTAATTTTATGTCTTTGATGTAAAATGTCTTATTTTGAGGTAGTTTTGAACCAAAGATAAGTATTTTAGACTTATCAGCATTTATTTTTTATTTCCATTTTTCGCAATATTCTGAAAAAACATTTAATAATTTTTGTAAGTCGTCTTGAGATTCAGCCAAAATTACTGTGTCATCAGCATAAAGTAATAAAGTAATGACTATAAATAAATCAATATTGTTATTTTCATACTCTAGTTTGATTCCTTTACATTGTTTGTCTTCTGAATCATTTAGATACATAGCAAATAAAATAGGTGAAAGGTTTTCGCCTTGGCGTACACCGTTTTGACATAAAACGTAAGCAGAATATTCATTATTATGATTAATGGATGATTTAATTCCTTGATACATGTTATAAATAATTCTTAGACACTTTCCATTTATATCTAAACTTAATTTTTTTTGCCATAAAACCATTTGCCAAACTGTCAAATGTTTTAGAAAAATCAATAAAGGCACAATATAGTTTTTTCTTTCGTTGTTTTAAAATTTCAAATAAGGCACATAATGACAAAATGTGGTCAGTTGTATTATAATTCTTGCGAAAACCAGCTTGATTTTCCTTGAGGTTTTCTGTCGATTCAAGAAATATAGCTATTCTTTTATTTAGAATAGAATAGAAAGGACAGGTCGTAGCCCAGTGGTAAAGCGCTCACTTAATGAGCGGTTGGTCTGAGATCGACCCCCGTCTGTCGGCCCATAAGGCTATTTTTGTCGTTCCAGCCAGTGCACTATGACTAGTATACCAAAGGCTGTGGTATGTGCTATCATATCTGTGGGATGGTGCATATAAAAAGATTCCTTTCTGCTAATGAAAAAAATGTAGCGAGTTTCTTCTCTGAGACTATATGTCGAAATTACAAAATGTTTGACATCCACTAGCATATGATTAATAAAGCAGTGTGCTCTAGTGGTATTGTTAAACAAAACTAACTAACCTCTATGGGAACGAAGACAGCCCAGATGTCTGCAGTGTGTACCCAGGGCAGCATGTTTGGACCTTAATTGAATACCAGTACAAATGCGATTATTAATGTACATGCACGTCGCTATACAAGTAAGTAGACTTACACATGTCTAACAGCTGAGAACCAATATTGTTCGTTTTAACATCTTGACTGACTTTAGTTAAAGGTATATTCATATTAACTATGCATGCTGCACTATTCAAATATTCACTCACACTTTCGTCTAGATCAAGCAAGTCAGTAATATCACAATCAGCAATATAATCAGGTAAAGTACTGGTTCTGGCATTCATATCACCAAGTAGTAAAATGTAATCTGTCTCACTAACATGTTTTTGGATTTCTTGTTGTACAGTGTAGAAGGTTTCAGCATTGTAATATTTCGAGTTTTCAGGCGGGATATAAATAGCACCAATATGTAGATCATCCGGCAGTTTTGTCAGTTTTCTGTCAATTTTACACCAAAGTAAATATTCTGATGCAATATCTAAAACGGATACAACTTTAGATAGCTCTTGCTTAATGAGTATTGCAATACCTCCAGATCTACATTTCGTTTTTGTTTTACGGTTATTACAGTACACAACGTAACCTGGAATATCAACGATATCAAAGGAATCCAATTTTGTCTCTACAAAACACACAACGTCATAATGTTTAATAAAATCAATTAGATCTGGAAAATTAGACTTTTGTCGAAGACCACACACATTTAATGTGGCAACCCTAAGAGTTGTCAGCTTACCTTCTCTTTGTCCGTTAACATTGCTTGTTGTGATATCACCCGAGCTAGTGTCGGTGTTGTGTATTAAAGATTCCGTTACATTTATATGCAGTATAATTGAAATATGGTGCTGTGACAAATTGTTACGACTTGTAGCATCATGACTTAGCACGGGCTCTCCTAGCACGGTGTCATTGTTAACAACATTAATGTGTATGTTAAAATTATTTACATTATTACCACAACCATTAAATATGAAATCTGAACAAGCAACATTATTTTGAATATAGTAATGTGACAAATCATTGCGATTTTTAACGTCATGTGGCTTGGAATTACATAACACAAAGTCACTACCTATAAAATAATGTTGTATATTATTGTCACATACGTTATGTGTTCCACCCTTTATATCGTCTGTGACCGGCCTCGGTGGCATCGTGGTTAGGCTGGTAGGTACTGGGTTCGAATCCCAATCGAGGCATGGGATTTTTAATCCAGATACCGACTCCAAACCCTGAGTGAGTGCTCCGCAAGGCTCAATGGGTAGGTGTAAACCATTTGCACCGACCATTGATCCATAACTGGTTCAACAAAGGCCATGGTTTGTGCTATCCTGCCTGTGGGAGGCGCAAATAAAAGATCCCTTGCTGCTAATCGGAAAGAGTAGCCCATGTAGTGGCGACAGCGGGCTTCCTCTCAAAATCTGTGTGGTCCATAACCATATGTCTGACGCCATATAACCGTAGATAAAATGTGCTGAGTGCGTCGTTAAATAAAACATTTCTTTCTTTCTTTCTTTCTTATATCGTCTGTGGTTTCCACACACGTGGAAGTAGTATGATCGGTCACACAAAGCGGATCATCGTGCGTTGACCACTGAACACAACTGGTATGCCCAAGCTGACATAAATTATACTCTCTATTTAAAGCCGATTCGTGTGAATAATTATCAGCTTGGTTAATGTTTAATGGCTGGGAAAATGTTCTTCCTTTATTGTGCTTGTGTCGTACTAGGAGTATTACACACTGCCCAAGAGTCGCTTTTTCTGTTCAAAACAAGACATTGATCGATGAACCGCCAATCATTTCGGGTTTTTCATCAAATCTGAGACGGATGTATTGCATTTTTTCTTATTCTCCTTTACTAATGCATTTTATGTAATGACACACAGGTCATCCCCGCCCCCGACCACCCCCTGCCGATTCCCTAAACACTTTTCGGTGGTACTTCGAAGTTTATGAGAGAGAGAGAGAGAGAGAGAGAGAGAGAGAGAGAGAGAGAGAGAGAGAGAGAGAGAGAGAGAGAGAGAGAGAGAGAGAGAGAGAGAGTGTGTGAGTGTGTGTGTGTGTGTGTGTGTCCGTCTTCCTTTGGATCCGCGTCGATTTGTGTAATTTTAGATTTCGTGGAAAAGATTGCAGGGTAGACATGGCATCTTATCATGTCGAAACAGTGGATGTTGTGTGGGTGGATGTGAGTGGTGGGTGCTGTATCTCGAAACTTAGAGCCACTGACCCCAGAAGAATATATAAAAGGAGAAAAAAGACGGGACGGAAAAATAACATTAAACATATTAAGTATATAATATATATTTTACTATTACATGGACGTCGGAAGATGAGAGGAACTGCAAGGGGGAGGAAGCTATGGGACAAAATACATACCCATCGGGGTGAGGTCGATCCCCTTTGGTGGGCCCATTGGTCTATTTCTCGTTTCAGCCAGTGCACCACGACTGGTATATCAAAGGCCGTGGTATGTACTATCCTGTCTGGGATGGTGGTTATAACAGATTCATTGATCCTAATTTTCTCTCTAAGACAATATGTAAGAATTACCAACTGTTTGACATCCAATAGCCGATGCTAAATACATCAATGTGCTCTAGTAGTGTCGTTCAACAAAACACACTTTAGCTACTGGAAAAATCTAATTAAAATTAGCTCCACTATTACATGTGGATCTAACAACAGCCCGTTGGAGCTCATGTCCAGTTGACCTATCATTCGACCAATCAAAACCTTACTTGCAAAATCATGCCAGTGATTTGAAAAGAATTTGAAAACATACGGGATTATGCCGAGGGTATACGAAATGATTCGGGTGAATTATGAAGTATGCCTGAAACTAATTTCAATATAAAATTTTATATAAAATTCGTTTCAAGACGAAACGCACGCCACCCCCCCCCCCAAAAAAAAAAAAAAAAAAAAAAAAACCCACACACAACAAAACAAACAACAACAACCAAACAACAACGACAACAACCCGTGATCGTATAACCATAAAATCTGTTTATACTAGTATACAATCCAGAGTTTATTACTGCACTTTCCCCCCTGTTTTTCAGTGTTGAAATAGACCAACAATTTCGCCTATTGCATAAATAGTATCACCCGATATTTTTAGAATAACGCTATAAAAGACGAAGTGTAATTGATCGATATTTAAATTATTTATAGACGAAATGTCACCTGGACATGGGAGTCCACGCGATGCTGTTAGATCTACTGGTAGACCCAGTAGAGCTAATTTTGATCAGATTGCTACTGGGAAAAGGTCGAATATAGTCATTTATAATCGGATCATTCGCTTTTATACGTACATGTGGAATTTCTCGTCATGTAGCTAGGGATGTACCTAAAATGGGTAGGGGAGGGGCAGAGCAATTGCCTCCACTACCACCCACCACAAATTATGAAAACTGCTTTTTATGTCTTTTTTTTTTTTTACTTCAACTTATTTTCGTGCTTATATCCAATTAAAGTTCAAGCACGTTGTCCTGGGCACACATCTCAGCTATCTGGGCTGCCTGTGCAAAAAGTAAAGTTTGTTTTATTTAACGACGCCACTAGTGCACATTTTTTTTTTTTATCTTATCATCTGCTATTGGACCACAATCATATGGTCATTCTGACACTGTTTATTTAGAGGAAACCCGCTGTCGCTACATAGGCTACTCTTTTACGACAAGCAGCAAGGGATCTTTATTTGTGCTTCCCACAGGCAGGATAGCACAAACCATGGCCTTTGTTGAACCAGTTATGGATCACTGGTCGGTACAAGTGGTTTACACCTACCCACTGAGCCTTGCGGAGCACTCACTCAGTTTGGAGTCGGTTTGGGTTTGGAGTCGGTATCTGGATTAAAAATCCCATGGCTCGACTGGGATCCGAAACCAGTACCTACCAGCCTGTAGACCGATGGTCTAACCACGACGCCACCGAGGCCGGTCGGGCTGTCTGTGCAGGACAGAGGGTGCGTGGTTTGAGGTTAGTGAGAGTCGTTAAAACTCACTCTGGATAGGAGTCGGTACCGGGCTGCGAACCCTGTATCTACCAGCCTTATGTCAGACGTCGTAACCACACCACCGAGGCCGGTCAAGCTGACCCCCCCCACTCCCCCACCCCCAACAAAACCCAACTGTATTTACTATGCTCTGTTTAGGATACCTTTCTACCCCCCCCCCCCCCCTTAGTTATTTATAGGCACGGCCCTGGCAGCATTGATTTTTGTTCAAATTTTAGTACAGCTCCAGTATGTAATCATGGTCACTTACATCGAACCACGAAGCAGGTGCACTCCAAAAATAACGACTATGCCATTTCCGCTCCTACATGCGCATTGCTTTCAAAGTGGAAGCCATAATGGACACCTCGTGCGTGGGATTCAGAATCAAACGTGGACCTTGGCATTCTTGTGTAGTGCTTCTGATGAACCTTAATGAAACCACGAAGCTCGTAAATTTGAAGAAGAAAGTTAAAGTTTGTTTTGTTTAACGACACGGTCACACCACGAGAGCAGATTGATATATTAATCATCGGCTATTGGGTGTCAAACATTTGGTAATTAGAAAATTCATTATCAACTTATTTTCGTGCTTATATCCAATTAATGTTCAAGCACGCTGTCCTGGGCTCACACCTCAGCTATCTGGGCTGTCTGTCCAGGACAGTGGGTTAGTTAGTTGGTTTGTGGTTATTGAGAGAGAAACGGGTGTAGTGGCTTTACACCTACCAATTGAGCCCTTAAGAACTCGCTCTGGGTTGGAGCCGGTACCGGACTGCGAACCCTGTACCTACCAGCATGTAGTCCGATGGCTTAACCACTGTGGCACCGAGTCCAGTCCTTGATGAATTTATGAAGCCCGCAGATTTGAAGAAAAAAGTTAGTTTGTTTTGTTTAACGACACCACTCGAGCACATTGATTTACTAATCATCGGCTATTGGATGTCAAACATCGGCTATTGGATGTCAAACATCGGCTATTGGATGTCAAACATCGGCTATTGGATGTCAAACATGTGCTAATTAGAAGAACGAAGACGTTTGTTTTGTTTAATGACACCACTAGAACACATTGATTTTGGTACTTAGAAAGAAAGAAAGAAAATGTTTTATTTAACGACGCACTCAACACATTTTATTTACGGTTATATGGCGTCAGATATATGGTTAAGGACCACACATGTATTGAGAGAGGAAACCTGCTGTCGCTACTTCATGGGCTACTCTTTTCGATAAGCAGCAAGGGATCTTTTATATGCACCATCCCACAGACAGGGTAGCACATACCACGGCCTTTGATATACCAGTCGTGGTGCACTGGTTGGAACGAGAAATAGCCCTATGGGCCCACCGACGAGGATCGATCCCACACCAACTGCGCATCGTTGGCCAACTTTGTGCTAGCAGTTGGTATTCTGAGTACAGCTAAGCATTACGAAAAGGGATATTCGTTGAACGCCACCTGGACAGAGTAAATTGTTTTGCCTTTTGTTTTTGACCACGGCTACTTGGTGTCTAATGCTAGGGTCAGACTATCAACTGTCACGACGGAGTTGGCCAACGGTTGCGTTGTAATTTTCCTCAGATTAACAACTAATCGGTCGTAGAAGTCGTATACGACGAAGATCGAGTTGTAAAAGCGCTCAGACTAGCAACTGGACAGCCGTAGAAGTCGTGAGATCAGCGAGTTGACCGAGTGCGTTGTGACAATTGGTAGGATAAGCCTATTTCAATATTGTGTCGATAGAGAGATAGAACCATAGAGGGAAAAACCATATAGACTACTTGGGATAAAGTAGCAAGGGATATTTTATGTGCACTTTTCCATAAACAGGACAGTACATACCACGGTCTTTACTTTGATATACGAATCGCAGAGCACTGTGAGGAACAGTAATATACGGATAGCTTTTTTTGACGTAGAGAAGATTGGATTTTATTTTGGAGTTTGGGGGGGGGGGGGGGGGGGGGGTGGATGGGTGAGTGGGTGTTTTGGACACCTACGCTGTTTCTACATAATTGAGGCCAATAGCAGTCCTCCTGTGGCCACTTAAATGTTCGTTCTGGAGTATGTCTATTGATCTCTCTGCGTACTGTCCTGGAGACAGTTAATTCCTTGGAACAAAAACCCTTTCAGAGCTTGTGGCAATCTGGTGTTCTTACACAAACACGACATATGTAGTAGTTTGGGCAATTCCGAGTCGCAAGTGTTGTTATAACACCATCAACGCGTGCGGTACTTCTTAAAGATTGATTTCGGCACACCGTGTGTCTTGTAGCTGGGGGCTACATCTGCATGGTTATATTTGGTGTTCTTTGATAAATGAGATTTGAAAGTGCTATTGTTATGTCATATACTAGTATATATACTGAGTAAAAAAAGAAAAATCACAACCGTTTCATCTTGGCTAATTATCAAATAATATTATGACAGAAGAACGTGTTAAATAAGATATTTTTTTATTTATTGTATCACGTCCAAAGAAAGAATAGGAATAAATATTGAATAAAAAAATTGTTCGATGCGCCCACAGCATTCGTCAAAACCACAAACAGTCAAAATGGTAAATCACAAACAGGGTCGTCTGATGAAATCACAGGTTCATTTGCGCGTGTACCCACAACTGCATGGCAACGCCTCCTCATTGACTGCCTGATGCGTGTAAATACTGCATTAGGGATACGGCACCATTGTTCCACTAATGAGGAACCAAGTTCCTGCAAAGTCTGTGTAGGGTTTCTGAGAGCGCGCAGGCGTCTTCCCAGCACATCCCAGACGTGATCGATGGGATTCAGTTAGGGCGACCTTGAAGGCCAATCCATAACATTGAGGTTGCCACGGATGACAAGAAGTCGAGAACGGCCATTTTCACAAAAAGCACCCCAAACCATCAAACGTCCGCCTCCGAACACTGAGCATGACGTTCACCACATCGTCTCCAAATCCTCTTCCTGCCATCGACATATCGCAGTGTAAATCTTGATTCATCGCAAAACACGACTCCAGTCCATCGCAAATGGCGTTGTGCCCACTGTTGACGTTGACGTCGATTAAATTTGGTCAAAATGGTTCCAACATATGGGCGCCGTGCGTGGAGGTGAGCGGTTCGCAGCCGATTTCGGATCGTTTGCGTGGACACCCGACGTCTGAAAAGTTCATTACTTTTTGCTGTAGCTGACATGAAATGGTTCCGGAGGTAACGTAACACAATATGACGGTCATCTGCCTGTGACGTCATACGTGGTCTACCCGGTCGTGGGCGATCAGCTGTGATGCTCGTTTGTTGTACTCGTGCCCGCAGATCATAAATTACCCATTGACTGTAACCCAACGCCCTTGCAACGTCAGCTACTGACGTTTCCGCAAACATTCCTTTTCTGCAAACATTCCGTTTCTGCAACATCCTGACGGCACGTTCATGCTGCACATTTGTGAGGCGTGGCATCGAAACAGTTCGTAACAAATATCGTTTTAATATGTTGTTTCGTTGTGTCAGACTACTGTGAGCAAGTAACGATGAAAACAGGTGTGCTATTGTAGTCACGTGACCAGTGGCACGTGCAAAACCACTTTTGCCTCAGTGGTGCTGTGCACGTGCAAAACCACTTTGCCTCATTGGTGCTGTGCACGTGCTATGCATTGGGTCACGTGGGCTGTGATGGGCTTCAAATGGAGTGTAGACATTGCCATTACAATATTTATTCCTGAAAAATACCTGCTTTCAACACTTTTAGATTGTGAACTTTTTAATTTGACTCAGTATATATAAGATATGCAGAATTCCCAGCGATTCAAGTAACATCACATCGTGGCTGGTCTTAATTCTCAATTAAATGTAGAGACAAATGGTGTACTGTATTACTCAAGTAAATATAGGGACAAATGGTGTACTGTAGTACTCAAATCAATGCAGGGACAAATGGTGTACTGTAGTACTCGAGTAAATATAGGGACAAATGGTGTACTGTAGTACTCAAGTAAATATAGGGACAACTGGTGTACTGTAGTACTCAAGTAAATATAGGGACACATGAATACTGTAGTACTCAGGCAAATATAGGGACGAATGGTGTACTGTAGTACTCAAGTAAATATAGGGACACATGCATACTGTAGTACTCAAGTAAATATAGGGACAAATGGTGTACTGTAGTACTCAAGTAAATATAGGGACAACTGGTGTACTGTAGTACTCAAGTAAATATAGGGACACATGAATACTGTAGTACTCAAGTAAATATAGGGACAAATGGTGTACTGTAGTACTCAAGTAAATATAGGGACACATGAATACTGTAGTACTCAAGCAAATATAGGGACAGATGAGGCACTGCATTACTTAAGTAAAAGTAGGGACAAATGGTGTACTGTATTACTCAAGTAAATGTATGGACGAATGGTGTACTGTAGTACTCAAGTCAATGTAGGGACAAATGGTATACTGTAGTACTCAAGTAAATGTAGGGACATATGGTATACTGCATTACTTAAGTAAATGTAGGGACAAATGGTGTACTGCATTACTTAAGTAAATGTAGGGACAAATGGTGTACTGTAGTACTCAAGTAAATGTAGGGACAAATGGTGTACTGTAGTACTCAAGTAAATGTATGGACAAATGGTGTACTGTATTACTCAAGTAAATGTATGGACGAATGGTGTACTGTAGTACTCAAGTAAATGTATGGACGAATGGTGTACTGTAGTACTCAAGTAAATGTAGGGACAAATGGTGTACTGTATTACTCAAGTAAATGTAGGGACAAATGGTGTACTGTATTACTCAAGTAAATGTAGGGACATATGGTGTACTGTAGTACTCAAGTAAATGTAGGGACATATGGTGTACTGTAGTACTCAAGTAAATGTATGGACACATGGTGTACTGTAGTACTCAAGTAAATGTAGGGACAAATGGTGTACTGTAGTACTCAAGTAAATGTAGGGACAAATGGTGTACTGTATTACTCAAGTAAATGTAGGGACAAATGGTGTACTGTAGTACTGAAGTAAATGTAGGGACAAATGGTGTACTGTAGTACTCAAGTAAATGTAGGGACATATGGTATACTGTAGTACTGAAGTAAATGTAGGGACAAATGGTGTACTGTATTACTCAAGTAAATGTAGGGACAAATGGTGTACTGTAGTACTCAAGTAAATGTAGGGATAAATGGTGTACTGTATTACTCAAGTAAATGTAGGGACAAATGGTGTACTGTATTACTCAAGTAAATGTAGGGACAAATGGTGTACTGTAGTACTCAAGTAAATGTATGGACGAATGGTGTACTGTAGTACTCAAGTAAATGTAGGGACATATGGTATACTGTATTACTCAAGTAAATGTAGGGACATATGGTGTACTGTAGTACTCAAGTAAATGTAGGGACGAATGGTATACTGTAGTACTCAAGTAAATGTAGGGACAAATGGTGTACTGTATTACTCAAGTAAATGTAGGGACAAATGGTATACTGTAGTACTCAAGTAAATGTAGGGACATATGGTATACTGTATTACTCAAGTAAATGTAGGGACAAATGGTGTACTGTAGTACTCAAGTAAATGTATGGACAAATGGTGTACTACAGTACTCAAGTAAATGTAGGGACATATGGTGTACTGTAGTACTCAAGTAAATGTAGGGACATATGGTGTACTGTAGTACTCAAGTAAATGTATGGACAAATGGTATACTGTAGTACTCAAGTAAATATAGGGACACATGAATACTGTAGTACTCAAGCAAATATAGGGACAGATGAGGCACTGCATTACTTAAGTAAAAGTAGGGACAAATGGTGTACTGTATTACTCAAGTAAATGTATGGACGAATGGTGTACTGTAGTACTCAAGTCAATGTAGGGACAAATGGTATACTGTAGTCTTAAGTAAATGTAGGGACAAATGGTGTACTGCATTACTTAAGTAAATGTAGGGACAAATGGTGTACTGTTTTGACACCTTCCTACGCCACTGATTAGAGTAGTTTGGTTTGCAGTTAAAAGTACATACTCTAAATATGCGTTAGAGCAGATAAACGAAAAATATGTCAGAAGTGGACATCGTAGGAAATTCCCATGGACCCTTCAAATAACATAAAGATGTGTATAATTTTCTTCACCACAGATCAAGTTAAGAATTACACCATTAGCCAGAAGAAGCCGTCATGCGGTGCCTGCTGTATGACGTCATTCAGCGGATACACGTAGTCCGTTTGTATGGGCAGTCGCAGATGATCCCGTTTGTACGTCATCTTGTGGACGGCCTTCTGCGATATGTTTATTTCCGGTAGCAATGTCGGTGTTTCCTTTGACGCATGCGTGGTTTCCATGTGTGCTAGCGGATAGTTGGAAATAAACTTAGAACGTAGTTTCTGGAAGAGAAAACGATAAAAGATAAAAAGAAAAACCCCCACAAAAAACGAATAACAGTTTTTTTTTAAAGATACCACGGGAAAACTTGCACTTTTAATCTCAATGGGAATTAAGCGTCCCAATTGCTGCTGGTCTCGCCCAGAACCAATGTAGCAAAGGGTGTTAACATAAGATACTTTAAAGTATACGACGGAAGACCTATATTAAAGTGTAGTCTGTAAACTGAATAGAAAACTGCGAGGTACTTTGATGATCAAGGACACGCTTCCATATTTGGTTTCCAATGTTGCCAGATTATAATTTAAATTATGTTTGTTCTCATGTCAAGATACAGTGATAAAATGTTAAGGATGAAGACCTCCTCAGCTCCCTCCCGTCTTCATCCTTATCAATTCCTCTCCCTTATCCTTCCCTTTGATCCAACCTCCTCCGCTCCCTCCCATGTCTTTGGGGTGAGACGTAGCCCAGTGGTAAAGCGCTCGCTTGATGCACGGTCGGTTTGGGATCGATCCCTGTCAGTGGGCCCATTGGGCTATTTCTCGCTCCAGCCAGTGCACCACGACTGGTACATCAAAGGTCGTCGTATATGCTATCCTGTCTATGGGATGGTGCATATAAAAGTTCCCTTGCTGTTAATCTAACAGACTAGCCCATGAAGTGGCGACAGCGGGTTTTCTCCCTCAATATCTGTTTGGTCCTTAACCATATGTCCGACGCCATATAACCGTAAATGAAATGTGTTGAGTGCGTCGTTAAATAAAACATTTCCTTCATTCCCTCCCCTGTCTCCAACCGCTCAATTCCGCTCCCTTATCTTTCCCCTTGTCTCCAACATCTTCAACTCCCTCCTCTGTCTCCGACCCATCCCCTGTCTCCAACCCCCTCAGCTCTCCCCTTGTCTCAAGCCGCCTCAGTTCCTCTCCCACATCCTTCCCTGGACCCGACTTCATCTGCTGCGCTCCCCTGAATCCGACATCTTCAGCTCCCTTTCCCTTGCTCCAACCTCCTCAGCTCCCCCTGTATTCATCCTCCTCAGTTCCTCTCCCTCATCCTCCCCTTAATCCGACCTCATCTGCGCCCTACTTTAATCCTACTCCCTCAGCTACCCTTCTTCGACTCGGTTTTCCTCAGCTCCGCTCCGCTCCCTCTCCCTTCCTAAATAACCCACTAACTCTCCACACCAAAATAACCCATGTCATTTCATTTCAACTTATTTTCGTGCTTATATCCAATTAAGATTCAAGCACGCCGTCCTGGGCACACACCTCAGCTATCTGGGCTGTCTGTCCAGGACAGTGGGTTAGTTGTTAGTTGGTTAGTGGTCAGTGAGAGAGAAGAGGGTGTTGTGGCCTTGCACCTACCCATTGAGCCCATAAGAACTCGCTCTGGGTTGGAGCCGATACGGGCTGCGAACCCTGTACCTACCAGCCTGTAGTGCGATGACTTAACCACTGCGCCACCGAGGCCGGTCTACGTCATTTGAGTCGTAATAGTCCAGTAAAAATAACCTGAAAAATAGGCGAACCTAGGTCAAATTGCAACAGAAAGGTTTTTGATCTTATTCTGGGGTTATCCCTACATAACATATCCAAAATTGGACTAAATCGGACCACCGGAAGTAAGAGAAGCCACTAGTAGCAAGACGCCACTCAGAACCGTCTCACGCCTAACTGACTTGATGTATTAGTAATGACATAAAGTAATCCTCCGTGAAATCAAATGGAAAAAAGAAAGAAAGAAAGGAATATTCGTTTAATGACATCTTAACACATTTATTGTTTTGTTTTTGGACCGGCTATTTTGTGTCCAATATAATATATTATGGTTATTTCGACACTTGGTTGATATAGTAGTCTAGTAGATTAGGTAACAAACAAAAAAAAAACAAAAAAAAATTGATAAAGGCGTGAACTTTTTTATACTGATAAAATGTGTAATACTCTTTGATATAAAAGCAGGACACCCGCGATCCAAACACAATTGCGGCTGCCATCTTGGTTTTCAAAATGGCCGCCATCAAAAAACCAAATCTACCAATATCTTGGCTCCCATTACACATAAATATTTGATTAAGTTGCTAATCCCATGTTTTTACACCCAAGGAATTCAACAGAACTGACTAAAATACCCTAAATTCACTTTAAAAATTAAACATGACCTTAATAATAAAATAAAATATATGGAAAATCACATATTAGCTTCTTGGCTGTTCAAAACATCCGGCCTAGGAATAAAAGTTTGTTTTATTTAACGACACCGCTATTTCACATTGATTGAGTAATCATCGGCTATTGAATGTCAAACATTTGATAATTTTAACATATAGTCTTAGAGAGAAAACCAGATACATTTTTCCATTAGTAGCAAGGGATATTTGATATGCACCATCCCAGACAGGATAGGGCATACCACTGCCTTGATATACGAATCGTGATGCACAAGCTGGAACAAGAAGTGGTCCAATGGGCCTACCGATGGTGATCGATCTTAGACCGACCGCGCATCAAGCGAGCGCTTTACCACTGGACTACGTCCCGCCCCCTCGTGAAATGAGAGAGAGAGAGAGAGAGAGAGAGAGAGAGAGAGAGAGAGAGAGAGAGAGAGAGAGAGAGAGAGAGAGAGAGAGAGAGAGAGAGAGAGAGAGAGAGAGAGAGAGAGAAAACAACACACAAAAAAAAAAAACCTCAATAAAAGTCGACAAACCTTTCTTAACACTGGTAGCCATTCTTTCTCTCTAAGTTGGGGAAGTACTGCAATAATAAATAAATAAATAAATAAATAAATACATAAATTTAATAATAATATTCACCATCATCATCATCATCGTAATCGTATTACACATTTTAAAAACTTCATCATACAGGGCCGTACCTTGTGGGTGAGGTGTTTTGAGGGCGGTAATGCGGGGGGGGGGGGGGGGGGGGGTCAGTTAGTTTACTTTAAAGGCCATTTAATTCAAATTTCCATTAAACAAAATAAATTTCATGGCTGATACTGTTAATATTGAACAGCGGTGTGTGTGTGTGTGTGTGTGTGTGTGTGTGTGTGTGTGTGTGTGTGTGTGTGTTGTGAGGTTAGTTAGTAATACTCTTAATATTATGTTGTATGATGTTCCACTGGATTAAATAATATTTGAACAGAGGACCTACCTACGGCGGCCACTCGAGGTATCAGACAAAAGTAGTTGTCATAGAGAGGTGGACTTCGTATATAGGTATTAAAAATATCACACAAAATCTAAGCTTTTAACGTTGTACTGGTAGTTCGGTTGATGTACAATGTACATGTAATTAAAACTAAATTAACCCCAACCCCCCCCCCCCCCCCCCCCCCCCGCCCTAAAAAACAAAAAAAAAACAAAACAACCCCCCCCCCCAAAAAAAAAAACCCCCCAAAAAAACCCCACCCATTTACTCGCCCTTGCATAGCCACGGACCAATCAGCTTGAACTTATACGTCACATGTCACAAAGCAATCAATTTCGATGTTGCAAGTTCATCGTCTCAAACATTTGATAATTCTTACATTATAGTCTTAGAGAGGAAGCCCGCTACAGGGATCTTTTATATGCACCAACACACAGACAGAATACCCTTTAATATACCTTTATGTGCACTGGCTGGAGCCAGAAACAGCCCATTGGGCCCATCGACGGGGATCGATCCTAGACCGACCGCACACCAGGCGAGCGCTTTACCACTGGGTTACGTCCCATCAGTTGTGGAGCATTGGCTGGAGCGAGAAATAGCCCAATGGGCCCATCGACGGGGTTACGTCCCGCACTTAAGCATAAAACAGTTTTGTGACTTACCTCTCGAAGATTGCGGCTGTGTTACATTTCTAAACTTCAGGTCCGCAGCCTGGCCTTCAACAGTCATAACGGAGAATCTATAACGTCTTCTGGGTGGGTGCCGAGGTCTAAAATACATCACACATAATATGTCACCGATCCGTATGGAACCGCCGGAATGTTAAATATGTATATATATTTTTTTTTTCAACATGCCCCTTTAGCAACTCGGGCGCTTCGAGCCCTCGTGTGAGGCACTTCGTGCCTCATCATAAACCTAAACGATGCCCCCCCTCTCAAAATCCTGGCTACGAGCCTGCGATTCTTTGGCTGTAAATTTTGGTGGCTCCAGGAATGTTTAAATGGGGTTCATAGTCATTATGGATAAGTGCAATAAATCTTATTTAGAATATTTAAAGACTAAACACACACACACACACACACACACACACACACACACACACACACAGAGACAGACACACACACACACACACACACACACACACACACACACACATTTACACACACACACACACACAGACAAACACACACACACACACACACAGACACACAAACACACACAAAAGCACACGTACAAAAGCACACGCACGCACACAAACATACATACACACACAGACAGACAGACACGCACACACAAACACACACATACACACTCTCTCTCTCTCTCACACACACACATACACACACACACACACACACACACACACACACTCACACACACTCTCTCTCCTCACACACACACACACACACACAAAGACACAGACACACACACAAAGACACAGACACACACACACACACACACACACACACAGACAGAGACACACACACACACACACACACACACACACACAGAGACAGACACACACACACACACACAGATACACACACACACACATTTACACACATACACACACACACAGACAAACACACACACACACACACACAGACACACACACACACACACACACACACACACACACACACACACACACACACACACACAAAACCACCCACCACAAACAAAGAAAACACAGGGAAAATATATTTAAAAAAAAGGTTCATTAGCACCCGACATCTACACTCTTAGAGTGTAGCTGAATGTAGGCTAATGGTGGAGCTATGGACAGTGAAAACAATTCTAGTGAATATCAGATAGACCAGGCGCTTTTGTTTTTAGACAGGATTGGTAGTATTAACTGCCATATTAAAAGTTGGGTGAACTTCATAGTTTGACCCAGTCCAGTGGTAAAGCGTTCAATTGATGCGCGGTGTGTCTAGGATCGATTCCCGTCGGTGGGCTCATTGGGCTATTTCTCGTTCCAGCCAGTGCACCACGACTGGTATATCAAATGCCATGGTATGTGCTATCAGGTCTATGGAATAGTGCTAATACAAGATCCATTGCTACTAATTGAAAATGTAGCGAGTTTCTTCTCTAAGACTATAGGTCAAAATTTGCAAATGTTTGACATCCGATAGCCGATAGTTAATAATCAATGTGCTCTGGTGGTGTCGTTAAACAAAACACATGTTTAACTTGAGAGGGTCGATAATCAAACACATTGCCCGGTACCACTACAGAAAACACTTTGTACATTAATGTTTTTACATTTTCTCCATACTGCACTCGGTGCAGTCTTAAGAGAATAAATTCTTGTCCTTTTTTTTTATCTTGTTGACATTCATTTAAACGTGCCTTGTTTTCTGTATTTACCAGCGATAAATATATGTAAATTATGAGTGATGCTGAACACACATTGTGCGATTCTGCAAGGTTTTACTGATGCCTCGTGGGGATCCTTGGAAATGTTACGCTTTGCAATTGAGTTTTACTTTAATTTACATACTTATTGTTTGTTTATTTGCATATTTAACCTCTTTTTATAATCAGTAATGTAAGAACAAGAAAGAAAGAAAAAGGAAGATGAAAAAAGAAGAATTAAAAAAAACCCCCCAAAACATGCGAACCACACAGGCCTCGTATTATGTGGTTTTGCAATTATAAATATTGAATCCCTCACTTTGCCTGGTTCACATCTTTTCTTACACACCCGTTGGTGAGAACACCATGCGTTATTTATGATAACACACACTTATTTACACACGTATGAGTGTTAACAATTTTAAGACATACGACTGACCAGGTCACCGATGTCATATATCCAATGGAAAACAAAACGATGGAAATCGATTACACTGTGACGTATAGTTGACCTGACAATCATGTGTCTGTGACGCGTAAGTCAGCTACAAGTGACAAGGGTTCTAAATATCTTTTAGTCGAAAAAGATGCTAACATTTGCTTAAAACCCGGTTTTTGAGGCTATGTAAGCAATAGAATAATACATTCGTGTCCGTTAGATACCATTTATCTTACAACTCGTTGTTTAAAAACGTATCAAACTCGCTTTCGCTGGTTAGATACATTATAAAACAACTCGTGAGATAAACGGTATCTAACGGCCACTCATGTATTATTCTCTGCGTTAGATACATTTTAAAACAACTCGTGAGATAAACGGTATCTAACGGCCACTCATGTATTATTCTCTGCGTTAGATACATTTTAAAACAACTCGTGAGATAAAGGGTATCTAACGGCCACTCATGTATTATTCTCTATAAGCTCTATGCATATTGTGATGAATCAGAATGATTAATTTAAATGTATACTATATATGTATATACATATAATATATGTGCATTTATATGTGTATTTTATAATGTATTCTCCTGCACTACACTATATTGTACAGCCATTGTATAAACGGTATTGTGTGTGTGTGTGTTTTTTTTTTTGTACCGATTAGCTGTAAAATTGTAGGTCATTTAAAAATAATGAATTGAGAGAATGTTGACTATGGCCAATTTTGTCGTCCACAACAACATAACCCGCTAACAATTGCCGATTACCGACTCATTGATGTATCTAAGGACAAATCAAAACTGGCATGCGATCAACATAAACAAAGTAGACGCGGAAGCAAGGGGCTGGGGTGGGGGTGGGTAGTGTTGGGGGTGGCGAGGGGCGCGCGCTCTTTTTCGCCGAAGTCTAAAATAAAAATAAAATAATAAGTAAAAGCCTGTTCAAAAATCTCTTGCCATGTCCCCCGGTACCGGCTCCCACCCAGAGCGAGTTCTTAAGGGCTCAATGGGTAGGTGTAAGGCCACTACACCCTCTTCTCTACCGGCCTCGTTGGCGTCGTGGTTAGGCCATCGGTCTACAGGCTGGTAGGTACTGGGTTCGGATCCCAGTCGAGGCATGGGATTTTTAATCCAGATACCGACTCCAAACCCTGAGTGAGTGCTCCGTAAGGCTCAATGGGTAGGTGTAGACCACTTGCACCGACCAGTGATCCATAACTGGTTCAACAAAGGCCATGATTTGTGCTATCCTGTCTGTGGGAAGCGCAAATAAAAGATCCCTTGCTGCTAATCGGAAATAGCCCATGTAGTGGCGACAGCGGGTTTCCTCTCAAAATATGTGTGGTCCTTAACCATATGTCTGACGCCATATAACCGTAACTAAAATGTGTTGAGTGCGTCGTTAAATAAAACATTTCTTTCTTTTTTTCTTTCCCTCTTCTCTCTCACTAACCACTAACCAACTACAACTAACCCACTGTCCTGGACAGACAGCCCAGATAGCTGAGGTGTGTGCCCAGGACAGCGTGCTTGAACCTTAATTGGATATAAGCACGAAAATAAGTTGAAATGAAATAGGGAAGTCGCCTAGACGACGTCGTGAATTTGACATTTAACAGATGATAGGTAGCACTGTGTACGCCTGACACCAGATATTGGTACTATCGTAGCTATTATCTTGCTACATATCTTAGCACCACGATTGAACTATGGTAATAGAATTGTTTTAAGTAATAACATATAACTTAAGTTTATAACTGTTAATGAAACAATTATATATACCACAAAATGAAATCTCATAGACGACAATAGTAACATATGTGGCTAAAACTCCTACCTGCAGCGTATCAATCGACATAAACGCCACAGATATTAATACTACCACCCCTCATCCTTAAAGTGAATCAGAAAAAAATGGAGGGCCAAGCTGCTCATTTCTGAGATAATGGGTAGCGTCTATGACTACTCTAGTTCCGCATAAAATTCGAGTACCCTTTTTTTACAGGTACCCCATACATGTTTCAAGCACAAGGCTACTTGACACAGTGGTACTAGATGAAAGAAAATTGCATACGTTTTTTGCTCAGATGAAACCTTTTTTTTTTTTTTACAACCAACACACTCACATTTATCACCAATTACAGAACTTGTGGTGTTCACTTCTCTATCAAAAGTTGGGCGCACCTCGAACTTTGACCCAGCCGGAAATTATTTGGTTTAAAACTATCGTAAACATGACAGACTTTAGCTTCTCTCTGTTATAACCTTATTCAAATGTTTGTTACAGGTTTGCATATTAACTACACTTAGTGTCCATTTTTTACGGGCTGAAACTAGGGTCGTTGCCTTTAATTATTATTTTCTGTACTTGTGCTAGCAAGCTTTCTTTGTTACCGTCTGTACTGCTAATTAACGGATATGTGCTCCACAGTAACTGTCGACTACAAATCAACGTTTGACATATGATCGCCACGTTCAGAAATAATGTAACAGGACTTTATGAATTTAACCGTTCTCCACAAGTTCCATGCGGTGCATTGTCATAGTAAGTGAATCTACAAAAGTCAAAATCTTTCTGCGAAGCATAGCGTAGCGGAATCTGACGAGTTGTTCCGATTGTAACTAAATGAAAAGTAAAGACGGACATGACCGAGGTGTTCCGATTGAACCTACGAATACAAGAAAGAAAGAAAGAAAGAAATGTTTTTATTTAACGACGCACTCAACACATTTTATTTACGGTTATATGGCGTCAGACATATGGTTAAGGACCACACAGATTTTGAGAGGAAACCCGCTGTCGCCAATTCATGGGCTACTCTTTCCGATTAGCAGCAAGGGATCTTTTAGTTGCGCTTCCCACAGGCAGGATAGCACAAACCATGGCCTTTGTTGAACCATTTATGGATCACTGGTCGGTGCAAGTGGTTTACACCTACACATAGAGCCTTGCGGAGCACTCACTCAGGGTTTGGAGTCAGTATCTGGATTAAAAATCCCATGCCTCGACTGGGATCCGAACCCAGTACCTACCAGCCTGTAGACCGATGGTCTAACCACGACGCCACCGAGGCCGGTCCTACGAATACATTTACCTGGACAAGTTTTTCAGAATACGTAATCAAAACTGGCTGAGGCATTCCGAATGGTTTTAGACTGTTCGATAGACTGGTGAAGTGGTCGCTATTATGTCCTATATGTGGTTGGTTGTGCAGATACTAATAGGAAACCAGTTGAAAACAATAAAAAAAAAAAACGTACAAATATTAGTTATTTGCATTTGGTACATAGGCCTAATACAATATGCGTACTTTTTCGATACGTGATAAGGTTTTGACTTGCCCGACGCTATTTTAACTCGCCATGGGCGATAGGGCGACCATAAAGTGCACACCCTGTTACTGAATGTGTCGATACGCTGCTTATATCAATTTTATTAATAAACGTTAATATTATCGGCAGTAGGAATTGATTTGGTATATTAGAACCTTAAATGGTCTCAAGTAGCCATTTAATTAATCGTGACTGACGTTACAAAAAAAAGAAAAAAAAAAGAAAAAAAAAAAGAAACTTCTGTTTAACGTCTGTCAGGGTCAATTAAAAAAATGTGACATGCAGTTACTCATATATATATAAACTTACGGTAATGGCATTTTTTTTTTCCCAGGCGATTTGTTTTCCCTTTTCTTTTTATCTTTGTTTAGACAATTTGCCTTTCTGTGTTTAACGTTTCATCTAGAGGCCATGTAACACAGTACGACGTCACGTGATGTCATACGTCGATATATTGTTGACGTCACACAAATGGTACTGGTGGTATGTGTTTTCCTGTCTGTGTGGAGCACATGAAAGATCCCTTGCTGTTGTATTGATAGGAGTAGGCTAACGTGTATTACGGCAGCCCCCCCCCCCCCCCTCTCTATGTCTGTCTCTGTCTCTCTGTCTCTCTCTGTCTGTCTTTCCCCCCAAGGGTTTAAATTATCTTGTGTTGGATAGCAAATAGTAATAATTTAACATTACTTCTTTATCCTTTCGTACACTAACAAACTTTGCCAGTTGTATTTTCAATATCCACGCAGGTATCTGTTTTAGTTGAATTCAATTACTGCGTTCACACTGCAAACCACAATCGATGCGCTTTTTGCTTAGGGGCGTAGCGTGGTCTGGACCGGGGGGGGGGGGGGGGGGGTGTTCGAATATGAACCAAATGGACCTTTTTCTATTTTGTTTTTGCACCACCAAAAACTCCATATGTATAAACCTGTATGTTTTAGTTCTGACCATTTGCTTCAGCGTGGGGGGGGGGGGGGGGGGGGGGGGGGAGGGAGGATTCGTCCGAACCCCCCTAGCCTACGCCCCTGTTGCTGAACCACTGTAGAAACAAGCATGTGAAAACCGATAAGGGAGAGAGGTGTGTGTGTGTGGGGGGGGGGGGGGTATCTGTGGGTTCCAAGAAAATATTTACTTTCATTGTTTTCATATATATATATATATATATATATATATATATATATATATATATATATATATATATGTATGTATGTGTGTGTGTGTGTGTGTGTGTGTGTGTGTGTATGTTTGTATCTGTGTATGTATTGATGTATGAATATCTATATATTGTATGTATGTCGAGGTTGACTGTTACATACATAGATATTAACGCACTGGCGCAGGGGATAATTAAATCCTTTCTGGCCTCAGAAATTGTCCCATGCCGTTGCTGGGACTCGAACCTGTGGCACCGAATCGCCCGCAAATTGCAAGACTAACCACGATACGCTCTGAGCTATGTATGTATGTATGTATGTATGTATGTATGTATCTATGTATGTATGTTATATTGTATCTATATATCTATATATCTATATCTATATCTATATCTATTGTGCAATGGACAGTATTACAAAATAACATGGGCAAAATCCACCCAGAAGGATTACCATAAAAAATACAAATTGTTTTAATTCTTCTTCAATTATAAGAAGTGAATATTTGAACCATATCATATGTCATAATTAGAAAGTATAGTGGACCGTCATCAATCAACTCTCACCCGGAAGTCAACTGTGTAGGTCTCACTACACAGATGCCATCTGCCACTGGAACCCATGTTCAATGGCCCGACTTCAAATGAAGATTGCCAATAGAACGGGTTAACTTACATCATTGCTAAGATACGTAATTGAGAACATTTCCGTCTCGGTTGTTTTGCTATATGACCGCATCTGGCTGCAGTACCGGTCCGAACAGGTGGTTCATTGACCGATTCACTCCGGCTGTCTCTTGCGCTATACATCCATGTCCCAAAAGTTCAGTGTACAATATTACAAAATAACATGGGCTAAATACAACCAGAAGGTTTACCATTAAAAAACAGCAACAAATTGTTTTAATTTCTCCCCAATTACAAGAAGTGACTATGTGAAGCACAACCAGGGCCGTAGCTAGGATTGTTTGTTTGTTTGGGGGGGGGGGAGGGGGGGGGAGAACTGAGTGGTCTAAAACTCTTTTCTTAAAGTTTTTATAATGCTTTCCGAATTTTTTCTGGGGGGGAAGGGGGCAAGTGCCCCCCTTGGCCCAATGCTAGCTACGGCCCTGACAACATGTGTCACAATTAGGAACTACAGTGGACCGTCGTCAGTGAACTCTCACCCGGAGGTCAACTGTGTAGTGACACCTAAACAAAACAAGCTTTAACTGTAATCTTCTGCGAAAAAAACATCCTCTCCAGGGAGATCATGAAGTGTAATGTCCTATTACGAACGTATGACAGGAACAAACATGATATTATTATTTGTTTTATTAACAGACTGTGTATATTCATACATAAACGAACATCAAAACATGTTCCTTTAAAACAAGCTAAAGACTTATATAGACTGAATAACGCGCGTGTTAAAAAGAAAAACCCGAAATACGACTAGACTAGAGCGACTACACTGATGTGTGCGATGCGTGCGTCTCAAAACGCATGCGGCCAGACGCAATGAAATAATCGTTTATGGTGTTAATATGTCCAAAGTGCAAGCCGCAGACGCCTCGGACACAATAGTTTGACCGCACGCACGCGCTGTATCCAGTTTATATGAGCCTTAACACATATATAAATGTTAGCATACGGAAATACGC
Source organism: Gigantopelta aegis (assembly GCF_016097555.1). Taxonomy (NCBI): domain Eukaryota; kingdom Metazoa; phylum Mollusca; class Gastropoda; order Neomphalida; family Peltospiridae; genus Gigantopelta; species Gigantopelta aegis. The sequence goes on along the minus strand of NC_054713.1, from coordinate 38,053,159 downwards.
AAAAAACACATCTGTTTCGTTTGCCATTCCAAACACTTGACAGTTCACTAGATCCTGAGCTGACGGTGTTAAGGCTAAATAAAACAAACAGATCGGGCTGTGTGCGGCTGTTTGGTTAAATTCCATTCCATCCAGTGCTCCCCAATTGGTATTTAAAACGATGTACAGTGAAACCTCTCAAAACCGGACTCTCTGTAAACCGGAATTCCCTCAAAACCGGACATTTATCACGGTCCTTTTTAAAAATTCATTACAGAACTTAACCTCTCTAAACCGGATACCTTTTAACACCAGACATTTTACTTGGTGCCGAGGGTGTCCGGTTTAGAGGGGTCTCACTGTAGTATGTGCTGTCGTGTTTATAGGGATATGAATACATTAACCGAGAATACTGTATATTATAGAGGTAGCTTTCAAATGCATCCTTTATCCTGTTTAGGTCAATAAATATTCGCTTTATCCGACGAAGCAAGTGTGTAGTTTTGTCTTAGTATATTCAAATGCATTTATAAACAATTTACCTTTTTTTTTTAGCAGTTCTGTATGTACATATTTTACAACACTTTCTACATCCGTCTGTCTTTCTCTCTTTCTCTCTATTGTCTCTCTCTCTGTCTCTGTCTCTCTCTCTCTCTCTCTCTCTCTCTCTCTCTCTCTCTCTCTCTCTCTCTCTCTCTCTCTCTCTCTCTCTCTCTCTCTCTCTCTCTCTCTCTCTCTCTCTCTCTCTCTCTCTCTCTCTCTCTCTCTCTTACACAATCTGTCTCTCTCTCACTCTCCCCTGCACGTGCTGTAACCTAACCGTGGTGCAGGGGTGTAACATTCTCTTTGAGAATGGCCAATACAGCACAACTCCCCTTTTAGGGCACCTTGTTGGCCGTGAGGTGCATCCCGTAATGCTGGATGATGGGATCCTGGTGGTTGAGTTGGGGACATATCTGCGGGTATGTTTTCTGGCAACACACCACTTTGGCCTGGAATTCAGCCAGACGTGTGGTCAGGGAGGGCCGACCCGATCAATCGGCTGGTCACGCCATGCTCAAGAGCAAACATATTTTGTTATACTTGCCAAGAACAACCATTCCTTGAATGACCATGTGCATATGTTGCTCCTGGGGCGGTGGCTAGAGTCAATCAGGTGATTTCTTGTCTTTTTTATTTCCTGAGTATATCAACCATGTATCCCTGGCATGATTGTCTGGTGGTTATCCGCAGCTTCATGTCCCCATGTTGGACTCTGTGATGGGTGGGGGCATGGTTGATGAATTCATGACTCTACAATGTGGGTAAAAACAACTCTCAAACTTCAGATGGGACCCTGAAAAGGGTCCACACCGAGGTTGCGGATTCCTCATCATATGATGAGGAGTCCAGGACTAGTTTGAACTTGAAAAAGTCAAAAGTTATTACATCTGAATCCTGGCCGAGGTTCCTGGTCAGCAGTTCGTCTGTTGATGGAGCCTTGAGCTAATTATCTCCATTTGCTATTCAGAAGGGGCTTGTCGGCTTGGCTGGCGAGCCAAAGTCTGTGAAAAAACTGAAAAGTAGTTCGCTACTGGTAGAATGTATGACTGAGAGGCATTCATCGTGTCTTCTCAAGTCTACTTCATTGTGTAATGTGCCACTAAAGGTATCGCCTCACGCCTCCCTCAATTCATCGAAGGGGGTAATCCGGTCAAGAGATCTGGAAGGAGTCACTGAACATGAAATAACTGAAAATTTGTCATCACAGGTAGTGACATCGGTGAAAAGGATTAATATTCGTCGGAACAATGAGTTTGTTCCAACGAATACTTTGATCTTATCTTTCAATACACCAGTCTTTCCTCAATCAATCAAAGCCGGATATCTCAGTATATCTGTTGTGCCATTTATACCGAATCCCTTACGCTGTTTTAAGTGTCAGAAGTTTGGTCATGGTTAAACTGCATGTCGAAACAAGTTGACATGTGCTCGTTGTGGTCAATTTGACCATGACAGCAAAACATGTACTAATGACATTCTTTGTATCAATTGTAAGGAGAACCATTTCGCATATTCGCGAGAATGTGTCAGATGGAAATTCGAGAAAAGCGTACAACAGATTAAAGTTGACAAAAACTTGCCATTTCCTGAGGCCAGGAAACTTGTGGAAACAGAAACACCTGTCGTAGCAGGTAAATCGTATGCTATGGCAGTCAAGGTTTCCACAAGAAGTATTTCAACTAATACTGACATCACTTGGAGATATGATGAGGCTAAATATCGAAAGCTTTCTGATATTGAAAAAGCTGCTAAACAGGCTGATAAGGCAGCCCAGAAACACAATGGAGTTTCGCAGAAGCAGCAGGACTCTCCCCAAACACCTAAAACATGTACAAAAGTTACACAAGTGTCACTGGATTCGCAGAATCCACCAGGTAGGTCGACTACTATGGTGCCAGGCCCTAGTGGTCCTCCTCAGTCAGGAAAAAGAAAGAAAGCCAGTAAGGAGTACTCTTCGGGATGTTCTGTCCCGATAAGTAATTCGTTTGATTCTTTGGTGATGGACGTGGGTGATGAGATTGATGATTTGCCTCAAAATCACTCACGATCTAAGTCAAAGGAAAAAAACAAAGATCAATCCCATACGTCCCCCTGATGACTAAGTCAGTCATTCAGTGGAACTGCCGTGGGCTTAGGCCCAATTTTGATGAATTAAGTCTTTTAATTATAAAACATAATCCTCTTGCAGTGTGTCTTCAGGAAACTTTCTTGAAGGACACTGATCATATTACCATGAGAGGATTTAACCTCTATCATAAGTTTCATGAAACTGAAAATAGAGCATCTGGGGGTGTTTCCATTCTTGTTAATGAAAACATTCCTCAGAGTTCAGTAACATTAACTACCAATTTACAAGCTGTGGCTGTAAAGGTTACAGCTCATAAAACTATTACTCTGTGCTCAATTTACTTGCCACCTCGTAATCATTTTAATTTTAATCCTAGGGATCTTCAAGGTCTTCTTGACCAGCTACCTACTCCCTTCATTGTTATGGGAGATTGTAATGGTCACTACACTTTGTGGGGATGCGAGGATGTAAATATTAGAGGAAAACAATTGGAAGACTTAATTCTCAAAAATGACTTACTTTTATTCAATGATAAAAGTCATACATATTTTCATTCTGCAAGTGGTTCTTTCACTTCTATAGATTTAACCCTTTGTAGTCCTTCACTTTTTCTTGATTATTCCTAGAAAGTTGGTTCAGACCCTTGTGGTAGTGACTACTTTCCCATTATTTTGAAGAATGATGGACCTCCATCGCTTGAAAGGGTTCAGAGGTGGAAGTTAGCGAAGGCAAATTGGGGTCAGTTTCAGCATCTGTGCAGCATTCGTCTGCAACAATTTGCCATTACTGATGCTGATTATCCCATGTCTTTGTTCACTTCCATCTTGAAGGACATTGCAGATGAAACTATTCCTAAGACTTCGGCAGTGCCAAAGCGTTTCAATAAACCATGGTTAAATGATACGTGCAACGATGCATTCAAAGAGCGAAACAGGTTGCTTGTGCGGTTCAAACGTGAACCTACAGCAGACAACCTGGATGCATTTCGTATTGCTAGGGCTAAGGCTCGCAGAGAGATTAGATAGAGTAAGAAAACATCTTGGAGAACTTTTGTGGAAGTATGGGATTTTAAACGACCTCCATGGCATGGGCCTTAGAGGTCGCCTTCCTTTTTTTATATCTCAATTTTTAAGAGATAGATCTTTTAAAGTCCGGGTGGGGTCGACTTTGTCTGACATTCACCCACAGGAGATGGGTGTACCTCAAGGTAGTATCCTGTCTGTAACTTTATTTTCTGTGAAATTTAACAGCATCACCCAGTGTTTAACACCTGGTGTGGATTGCTCGTTATATGTCGATGATTTTCAGATTTGCTATAGATCGTCCAATATGAGTATCAATGAACGTAAGTTGCAGCTTTGTTTGAATAAACTTCATCAATGGGCAACTGCCAATGGCTTTAGATTCTCAAAGCCAAAAATGGTTTGTATGCATATCTGCAAGAAAAGAGGTCTCCACTTAGATCCACAGTTGTTTATGGACAAAAATCCAATTCCAGTTGTGGAGGAGACTAAATTTCTGGGGGTTATATTTGACAGGAAGCTATCTTTTATGCCCCATCTTAAATATGTTAAAAAGAAGGGCTTAAAAGCTCTTAATATTTTAAAGGTTATTGGTAATACGGAATGGGGAGCAGACCGAAAGGTTATGCTCCGTCTGTATAGATCTCTTGTGAGGTCTAAACTTGATTATGGATGCATTGTGTATGGGTCGGCACGCAAGTCATACTTGCAGATGCTAGATCCTATACACAATCAGGGACTTAGGCTTTGTCTTGGTGCATTTAGAACATCTCCCGTAGAGAGCTTGTACGTTGATGCACACGAACCTTGTTTGGGTGCTAGACGTGCCAAGCTTTCTCTGCAGTATACTGCCAAGATTAAATCTTTACCAAAACATCCAACACATGATGCGGTGTTTGATAACAAATATATGAGGTTGTTTGATGCAAGGCTAAATGCTATTCGTGCATTTGGTCTTTGCATGAAGCACTTTTTGTTGCTTTCCAACATTGATTTAACTGACACTTTGGAAACTCCTTCATATTTTGTTTTACCACCCTGGTGTATTACACCACCTAAAATTGTGTTTGATCTGGTGCATCTGAAGAAAGATCGTACAGATGCTGTTGTATATAAACAGTTTTTCATGGAAATTCAAGACAGGTACCGTGATTACATTCCTGTGTATACAGATGGATCACGGGATGGGAATTCTGTGGCTTGTGCTATAGACTTTCCATCAGATACTATCATTTCCATGCGACTGCCTGACTCGGCATCGATCTTTAGTGCTGAAGTTTGGGCAGTCGTTAAAGCCTTAGAAGAAATCAAAGATTCAATAGCATCCAAATGTATTATTTTTACTGACTCACTTTCGTGTTTCCAAGCTTTACGAAATATGAAGCTGGACCATCCCTTAATTGGGATGGTGACACGAAAGTGTGTCTTTTTATCCATTGCCAATAAACATGTTATATTTTGTTGGGTGCCCAGCCATGTTGGCATCAGCGGTAATGAAAAGGCAGATTCAGCTGCCTAGTCTGCTTTGGATTTGCCTCATGCCAGGGTTGGTGTACCTTATACTGATTTTACAAATAATATCAACAAATTTATCTTTTCGACTTGGCAACATGATTGGGACGGTGCGGTTGCGAACAAGCTTCATGCCATCAAGCCGGTCTTGGGAGAGTGGCAGTCCTCCTACAGACAGTGCAGAAAGGATGAGGTAGTCTTGTGTCGTGCCCGCATCGGCCGTACTTACTTGACCCATTCATTTATTTTGAAGAAGGATCCTCCACCTCAGTGTGAGCATTGTCAGTGTCTTCTGACGGTGCGCCACATTTTGGTGGAGTGTCGGTTTCTGAAAGAAACTCGAAAAGATATATTTGGTCAGAGAAATGTGATGGAATCATTTCGATTCCATCCAGAACTTTTATTACAATTTCTTCGAGATACTGACTTTTATTGTAAATTTTAATTTTATGTATCTGTGATATTTGTATTTTTGCACAGTTCTTTACACTGTTTTAATTTAACTGTTGAATTTTTATATTGCTGTTGATCATAAAACAATTGTTTTTGCATTTACCATAGTTTGACACCCAATAGCCGATGTATTTTTCGTGCTGGGGTGTCGTTAAACATTCATTCATTCATTCATTCATTCATTCCACTCTCTCACTCTTGTCTCTCCCTCACTCTTTGTCTCTCTCCTCCCCTCTCTCTCTCTCTCTCTCTCTCTCTCTCTCTCTCTCTCTCTCTCTCTCTCTCTTTCACACTGTCTCTCTCACTCTTGTCTCTCCTTCACTCTTTGTCTCTCTCTCTCTCTCTCTCTCTCTCTCTCTCTCTCTCTCTCTCTCTCTCTCTCTCTCTCTCTCTCTCTCTCTCTCTCTCTCCATATCTTTGTTTATCTCACGTTCTCTCTATTTGTTGTCTCTCACTATCTTTCTCCCCTCCTCTTTCTCTTACTCTCTCGCTCTTTTTCTCCCAGTATTTTTCTCTCACTCTCTTTTTTGTCTTATATCACTCTCTCTATTTGTGTTTTTCATTTACCCTCGCCCCCTCTTACTGTCTGTCTCTGTCTCACTATATCTCCGCCTCTCTCTCTCTCTCTCTCTCTCTCTCTCTCTCTCTCTCTCTCTCTCTCTCTCTCTCTCTCTCTCACACACACACACACACTATCTGTCTCTCTCACTATCTCTCTCTCTCTGCCTCTCTCTAACTATATCTTTCTCCCTCTCTTTGTCTCTCTTTTCTCTCTTTCACTCTCTCTGTCTCTTGCACTCTTTGTGTCTCCCTCATTCTCTTTCTCTGTTCCCCCTCTCTCTCTCTGTGTCTCCCTCTGTCTCTCTCTCTCTCTCTCTCTCTCTCTCTCTCTCTCTCTCTCTCTCTCTCTCTCACACACACACACACACACACACACACACACACACACACACACACACACAGAACATTCAGTTAATTTTATTTCTTTGTTAGGGTTGACCACCATGTAACAAAGAAAGTGCTTATGACATGTATACATCTCAAACATTTCACTTTTTGCTATCTACAAATTCTTCCAATATTAAATTATCAAAGGTTGTCTTTGAAATCTGTTTTGGGGATTACTCCAGTCGTTAAAATCCACATTTGAAAATCCCATTCCATAATTAGCACATCGTGTTTTTAAAGCTGTTTTTAAGATTTTCTCAATCATGTACCCCTCATTTTGAAAGATTCTCAGAGTCTAGAATTATCAAATCATGTCTTTGAAATCTTCCTCTGACTCTTTTAAATCCGCATTTGGAATTTTTAGTCCAAAATGATTGCATTTCCTCTTTGCATATGTCTGTTTTTAACGATTATCCCATTTTGAAATGGTCCACACAAAGGATCTTTTGATTGGTGTTTGGATCGTTCCCAATCAAACGTTATCCTAAAACTTTAAAATTTGAATTCGGAAGTCTCCATCTTAACTTTTGGTAATCTCAGACTACCAACTGTCACGACGATGTCGGCCAACTCGCTTATCTCTCGATTTCTACGACTGTCCAGTTGCTAGTCTGAGCTCTCTTACAACTCGATTCTCGTCGTATACACCTCCTACGACCGATTAGTCGTTAATCTGAGCGCACCAGTCTTAGGTCGGAAGTGGGAGACATTACATCGTAACCGTCGAGTTTGACAACTCCGTCGTGACAATTGATAGTTTGAGCCTAGTATACCTTTTCGCATATGTGTGTTTTAGAGATTATCCCAATTTCAAATTATCCAAAACTCTCTTTCAGATTTGATTTGAGTAGTCTCCCAAATCAAAGGATATAGAATGTTTTCTCTTTAATACATTGTCTTTGAAATTCAAGTTTGGGAATTCTTACATTTCTGATTTATCAAATCGTCTATTTGAATTCCGGAATCGTCATGCCTTCGCATAACTTCTGAATACAGATCATCATGGTTCCTTTAAACCAAGTGTTGAGGGTCAGGTCAAAGGGCTGAAGGGCTTAACGTGCACATTCACATCAAGCTGTTGTAGCACACGCCTGTCATGGGCACAAGTGTAGACTGCCGCCGGCTCCTCCGTCCATGATAGGAATCAAGTGTTTGGCAATACTGATCATATGGCTTAACGTGCACATTCAGAGCAAGCTGTTGTAGCACACGGCTGTATGGACGAAGTTGTTGACATATGCTGGCTCCGCCGTCCAGGACAGGAACCAAGTGTTCAGCAGTACTAATCATATGCACCTTTAACTTTGGGCATTCCTTGTCTTTCAGATATTCCGGTCGGTCGTAAGGTTACAACAACACGAAGTATCGAGCTCAATACAAATCCCATTCGAATTCTACATTCTACACACGTTTTTCGAAGAATATCTCAGTTCTAAATAGTCAGACTTTCTCACTGGTTTTAGCTGGTACCAGCCATTTTTGGTATTTGAAAAGACTATTCACATTTCTTTCTTTTTATTATGTTTTTTTTTCTTCAGATTCCCTCTACCATGAACTACCAAACTTTGTCACCGATTCCACCAATGTTTGAAATATACATTTGGAAATTCCAACCTTGAATTATCATGCCTATTCGCTTCTATTTGTTTCTCAGATTTTTTCACCAACGTTCTCTTCAAAATCTACACTGGAAAAAAAATAGTATGTCTTCTTTCTTGATGATTCATCAGACTTTGAAACCTACTTTTGGTGATTCCAACCTATAATTGTCATACCTTATCATGTTTATTTTTTTCTTGGATATTTTCACCCGCATTCTATACAGAATCTACATGGGAAATACCAATCAACAAATGTCATGTCTTGTCTTTTTTTTCTTGTCTTTCTTTAGGATTCCACAAAACTTTGAATCTTACATTTGGAAATTTTGTTGGGGGTTTATTTCAGATTGTCCAGCCCACGAACTATGACATATTTTTTTTTTTTTTTTTTATAAATCCACATTTGGAAATTGTAATAAAGAACTAGCATGCCTTCTCTTTGACATCAGAACTGTTTTCTGAATATTCATCGACATCAGAACTGTTTTCTGAATAGTTATCGACATCAGAACTGTTTTCTGAATATTTATCGACATCAAAACTGTTTTGTGAATAGTCATCCACATCAGATCTGTTTTTCTGAATATTCGCACAAATCAAATATGTTTTTGAATATTCATCCACACCAGATATGTTTCTTTTTAAAAATATTCATCCACATCAGATCTGTTTTTCTGAATATTCATTCACATCAGATCTGTTTTGTGTTTTTTTCGGGGTTTTTTCTGAATACTGCACCCAATCTTTGAATCATCACACATGCTCGCTGGTTGTCGCCGGCACCAGCTGTTCGAGGTGCGAGTGGTTGTTCACCGTATCATACGTGGCGTTGTTGGAGAACTTCCTCGCCGGCTGGGGCACGGCCGGCTTGCACGCGAAGACGGCAAACACCTGGTACAGGTGGTCGCGAAACTGCTGACTCATCGAGCAGTACAGGACGAAGTTGATGGCGTTGTTGACGAGGGCCGCCATGTCCAGCGTGTCTGCCAGCAGCATGTAGACGTTGAGGAAGAAGTACTTGTAGTTGGCGCTCATCAGGATGACGACCACCTGCGGCAGCTCCGTCAGGATGTACATGACGATGATGACGAGCAGCATCATCGTCGTGCTCTTGTGGCGGTTCTTCTTCTTCGTCTTGTTGCTCGCCTTGTAGAGTCTCTTCTGAATGACGGCGCTCTCATGCAGTTTCTTCAGCAGCAGGCCAATGAAGAGCGAGATTAGGACGCACGGGACCAGCTTGCACATGATGGAATACAACCAGAAGGCCACCAGGGCCAAGATGGAAGGATCCTCGGATCCCAGGACCGGCACTGGGAGGGTGTATATGACGCCCGTGGAATTCGCCGTTCTGTTCCTAGACTGCACGGGCAGCTCTATGACCGTCGTCATCATGTAGTTCGGCATCATGACCGCTCCCACGGCGAAGGGAATCAGCGAGACGATGACGCACGTTGTCCTGATGTCCGGACACTTCTTCGTCTGGAGGTAGACGTAGCGCATGATGGCCATGAAGACGGCCAGCCAGATGGAGATGGCGTGAGACGTCGTCGTCAGGTTCCCGTGGATCGCCAGGAACGTCGTCCAGAGGTAGGAGTACCTCTCCGGGGTCGTCTCCAAGCCGCACAGCAGGTAGAAGTGGATGGAGAAGGGGATGTACGACGACATCGTCACGACGTCGGCCATGGCTATCGCGGTGAGGACACAGTTGATGGGAGTCCGCATGGTGGGGCGCGTCAGGATGTAGATGTTCAGCACGTTGGTGATGATGCCGAACGTGCAGATGACGAGGCTGAGGTAGCCGTGTACATTCCAGTACCAGTGCGCGTACATGTTGAGACCGTGGTCGATCTCGAAAAACGGCTCTCTGGTCGTGCTGCTGCTCGTGTTTCCGGATCCTCCGACTGACGCCATGATGGATAGAGACTGTGACGTGGACTCCATGGTGTCAGTTGTGGTTTATATCTGAAACGATAAATGTAAATTGGTTACTGGATCTCTCTCTCTCTCTCTCTCTCTCTCTCTCTCTCTCTCTCTCTCTCTCTCTCTCTCTCTCTCTCTCTCTCTCTCTCTCTCTCTCTCTCTCTCTCTCTCTCTCTCTCTCTTGTCACGCACTTGGTAATTGTTCCATTAGTAGTTGCAAGGAGTCTTTTATATGCACCATATATTTCTGTTCGTCACGGACCCTAGGTTTCGCGGTTAGCACATTTTCGGTTTCCTCAGGGTTATTACAGACACCAGAAAGATTCAAAAACGAGTTGAATTCACGAAAATTTGTAATTTAATGGTTAAAAACCTTGTAGTAACAGAAACTAGTTTACACTGTCTTACAACTGGATACCTTTTACGGAGCTATATTTATTTTTTAATATTCTTTAATATTCTAGCTGCAAGAAACAGAAACAATATTTAAAAAAAAAATTCGTTTTAAAACAATTTTGCTTCTATCAAACGACATGAACCGTTATGCTTCCTTGATAAAGAGTCAATTTATTTTCAGTGGCAAAGGTTTATACAGGAAATTAAAATGCAGTGGGTATGCACAGTGGAAATGACAATTTTTCCTCTTTTGATTTTACTCTATTTCATCAAAAGTGGTTTTTTTCGGCTTTATCACCCACCCCCCCCCCCCCCCCCCCCCCCACCCCCCCCCCACCCCCCGGAAAAAAAGAAGAAAAACCCTACACAACAACGACACCAAACAGACAAAAAACAACAATAACAAACAAAACACAAATAAAAAACAACACACAGGAACCAACAAAACTACAACAAACAACAACAAACAAAACACAAAACAAAATGAAAAACCCCAAACCCCAAAGAAGAAAACAAAACCTAAAAACAACAGAAAACATAACAAAACGAAAAACAACAACAAAAACAGCAACACAATATACCTTCTTCAAAACAAAAACAACCAAACAAACCGCATACAAACAAGAAACAACAAAAAGCTACAAAAAATGGACACCCCACAAAAAAACAACAACAAAAAAACCCCAACAAAACAAAACAAAACAAAAACCCATAACGACAAACCCAACAAGCAAACAAATAAACAATCAAACAAAACACAAGCAAAAGAAACAAACAAAAAACAAATAAACAAATCTATAACACATTAAGAAACAAACAACAACAACAGCAACAAACAAACCAACCAAACCATACCATACCATGCGATACCAGCAAAAAACCCAAAAACAATTAAATTTAAAACAAAAATTAAAACAAACAAACCAGGAATATTTTTATCTAGTTTACAATGATTTTGTTTCATAGATCGAAATTTGATGCTGTTTCACCCAAGCAGTGCACCACGACTGGTATATCAAAGGCCGTACTACGCGCTGCCCTGTCTATGAAGAAATCCATATTAAAGGTCCCTTGCTACTAACGGAAACAAATGTAACAGACTTCCTCTGAAGAATCTGCCAGAATTACATCCAATAGCCAATAATTAATAACTCAACGTTCTCTAGAGGTGTCATTAAACGAAATGAACTTTATGTTCGATGGCTTAACCACTGCACCACCGAGACCGGTTAAATAGACAATGCTACAAGAGTGGCCGTTAGATACTATTTACCTTACAACGAGTTGTTTATATAGAGAATGCTACATAAGTGGCCATTAGATAAAATTTATCTTACAACGAGTTGTTTATATAGACAATGCTACAAGAGTGGCCGTTAGATACGAGTTATCTTCCAACGAGTTGCTTATATAGAGACTGCTACATGAGTGACCCTTAGAATACCATTTACCTTACAACGAGTTGTTTGTATAGAGAATGCTACATAAGTGACCGTTAGATACCATTTACCTTACAACGAGTTGTTTATACAGAGAATACTACATGAGTGACCGTTAGATACCATTTACCTTACAACGAGTTGTTTATACAGGGAATACTACATGAGTGACCGCTAGATACCATTTACCTTACAACGAGTTGTTTATATACAGAATACTACACGAGTGACCGTTAGATACCATTTACCTTACAACGAGTTGTTTATACAGGGAATACTACATGAGTGACCGTTAGATACCATTTACCTTACAACGAGTTGTTTATACAGAGAATACTACACGAGTGACCGTTAGATACCATTTACCTTACAACGAGTTGTTTATACAGGGAATACTACAGGAGTGACTGCTAGATACCATTTACCTTACAACGAATTGTTTATATACAAAATACTACACGAGTGACCGTTAGATACCATTTACCTTACAACGAGTTGTTCATACAGAGAATACTACACGAGTGGCCGTTAGATACCATTTACCTTACAACGAGTTGTTTATACAGGGAATACTACACGAGTGACAGTTAGATACCATTTACCTTACAACGAGTTGTTTATACAGGGAATACTACACGAGTGGCCGTTAGATACCATTTACCTTACAACGAGTTGTTTGTACAAAGAATACTACACGAGTGGCCGTTAGATACCATTTACCTTACAACGAGTTGTTTGTACAGGGAACACTACACGAGTGGCCGTTAGATACCATTTACCTTACAACGAGTTGTTTGTACAGGGAACACTACACGAGTGACCCTTAGATACCATTTACCTTACAGCGAATTGTTTATACAGGGAACACTACACGAGCGACCGATAGATACCATTTACCTTACAACGAGTTGTTTATATAGAGAATGCTACATAAGCGGCCATTAGATACCATTTATCTTACAACGAGTTGTTTATATAGACAATGCTACAAGAGTGGCCGTTAGATACGAGTTATCTTGCAACGAGTTGCTTATATAGAGAATGTTACATGAGTGGCCGTTAGATACTATTTACCTTACAACGAGTTGCTTATATAGAGAAGGTTACATGAGTGGCCGTTAGATACTATTTACCTTACAACGAGTTGCTTATATAGAGAATGTTACATGAGTGGCCGTTAGATACTATTTACCTTACAACGAGTTGCTTATATAGAGAATGTTACATGAGTGGCCGTTAGATACTATTTACCTTACAACGAGTTGCTTATACAGAGAATACTACAGGAGTGGCCGTTAGATACCATTTACCTTACAACGAGTTACTTATACAGAGAATACTACAGGAGTGGCCGTTAGATACTATTTACCTTACAACGAGTTACTTATAAAGAGAATGTTACATGAGTGGCCGTTAGATACTATTTACCTTACAACGAGTTACTTATAAAGAGAATGTTACATGAGTGACCGTTAGATACTATTTACCTTACAACGAGTTACTTATAAAGAGAATGTTACATGAGTGGCCGTTAGATACCATTTACCTTACAGCGAGTTACTTATAAAGAGAATGTTACATGAGTGGCCGTTAGATACCATTTACCTTACAGCGAGTTACTTATACAGAGAATGTTACACGAGTGGCCGTTAGATACCATTTACCTTACAACGAGTTACTTATACAGAGAATGTTACACGACTGGCCGTTAGATACCATTTACCTTACAACGAGTTACTTATACAGAGAATGTTACACGACTAGCGAGTTACTTATACAGAGAATGTTACATGAGTGGCCGTTAGATACCATTTACCTTACAACGAGTTACTTATAAAGAGAATGTTACATGAGTGGCCGTTAGATACCATTTACCTTACAACGAGTTACTTATAAAGAGAATGTTACATGAGTGGCCGTTAGATACCATTTACCTTACAACGAGTTACTTATAAAGAGAATGTTACATGAGTGGCCGTTAGATACCATTTACCTTACAACGAGTTACTTATAAAGAGAATGTTACATGAGTGGCCGTTAGATACCATTTACCTTACAGCGAGTTACTTATACAGAGAATGTTACACAAGTGGCCGTTAGATACCATTTACCTTACAACGAGTTACTTATACAGAGAATGTTACACGAGTGGCCGTTAGATACCATTTACCTTACAACGAGTTACTTATACAGAGAATGTTACACGACTGGCCGTTAGATACCATTTACCTTACAACGAGTTACTTATACAGAGAATGTTACACGAGTGGCCGTTAGATACCATTTACCTTACAACGAGTTACCTATACAGAGAATGTTACATGAGTGGCCGTTAGATACCATTTACCTTACAACGAGTTGTTTGTATAGAGAATGTTACACGAGTGACCGTTAGATACCATTTACCTTACAACGAGTTGTTTTTATAGAGAATGCTACATGAGTGACCGTTAGATACCATTTACCTTACAACGAGTTGTTTGTATAGAGAATGCTACATGAGTGACCGTTAGATACCATTTACCTTACAACGAGTTGTTTGTACAGAGAATACTACACGAGTGACCGTTAGATACCATTTACCTTACAACGAGTTGTTTATACAGGGAATACTACACGAGTGACCGTTAGATACCATTTACCTTACAACGAGTTGTTTATACAGGGAATACTACACGAGTGACCGTTAGATACCATTTACCTTACAACGAGTTGTTTATACAGGGAATACTACACGAGTGACCGTTAGATACCATTTACCTTTTAACGAGTTGTTTATATACAGAATACTACACGAGTGACCGTTAGACACCATTTACCTTACAACGAGTTGTTTATACAGGGAATACTACACGAGTGGCCGTTAGATACCATTTACCTTACAACGAGTTGTTTGTACAGGGAATACTACACGAGTGGCCGTTAGATACCATTTACCTTAAAACGAGTTGTTTGTATAGGGAATACTACACGAGTGGCCGTTACATACCATTTACCTTACAACGAGTTGTTTGTGCAGGGAACACTACACGAGTGACAGTTAGCTACCATTTACCTTACAACGAGTTGTTTGTGCAGGGAACACTACACGAGTGACCGTTATATACCATTTACCTTACAACGAGTTGTTTGTACAGGGAACACTACACGAGTGACCGTTAGATACCATTTATCTTACAACGAGTTGTTTGTACAGGGAACACTACACGAGTGACCGTTAGATACCATTTACCTTACAACGAGTTGTTTGTACAGAGAATACTACACGAGTGGCCGTTAGATACCATTTACCTTACAACGAGTTGCTAATATAGAGAATACTACACGAGTGACCTTTAGATACCATTTACCTTACAACGAGTTGTTTGTACAGAGAATACTACACGAGTGGCCGTTAGATACCATTTACCTTACAACGAGTTGCTAATATAGAGAATACTACACGAGTGACAGTTAGATACCATTTACCTTACAACGAGTTGCTAATATAGAGAATACTACACGAGTGACCGATAGATACCATTTACCTTAAAACGGGTTGTTTATATACATAATACTACACGAGTGACCGTTAGATACCATTTACCTTACAACGAGTTGTTTATATAGATAATTCTACACGAGTGACCGTTAGATACCATTTATCTTACAACGAGTTGTTTATATAGATAATACTACACGAGTGACCGTTAGATACCATTTACCTTAGAACGAGTTGTTTATATACAGAATACTACACGAGTGACCGTTAGATACCATTTACCTTAGAACGAGTTGTTTATATACAGAATACTACAAGAGTGGCCGTTAGGTACTAGTTATCTTACAACGAGTTGTTTATATAGAGAATGCTACATAGTAGCCGTTAGATACTATTTATGTTTCAAAGCGTATATATATATATATATATATATATATATATAGATAGATATATATATATATATATATATATATATATATATATATATATATATATATATATATATATATATATAGCGAAAGCGAGTTAGATACTTTCTTAAACAACGAGTTTTAAGACAAATGGTATCTAACGGACACGAATGTAGTATTCTTTTTCTTACATATCCTGAAAATCCAGGTTGAAAATAAGTTTAAACACCTTTTCCAACTAAAACCTGTTTACGACCCCAGCGCTTGTGGTTAACAGACAAGTCAGTTTCAGGTTAACTTGTTCGTCATAGAGTGGTCGATTTGTTTTCATTGAACAGGTTGATTACCTGATTTAGAAAAGTTACATGTTTTAATGTCAGAGTTTAACCGTTAGGACCTCCACGAGTCCAAAATATTGGACTCGAGTACTCAAGGGTCAAACTCCAACCCGGACCGAGTACCCGACACTTACTACTAGATGGTAATGAGACTAAGGAATAAAGTAAAATAGCATCATGCATCTTAAAGGCATATTGTCACAGACCACTGACCTATGTAATGATGTAACAAAGTATTACCTGAACAAAAATCATTCGATTTGTCCCTAAATGTACTTTATTCAACCATCTTCATAACCACCATACTCCATTTATTAATGACATTTTGTAAAAATAATTGAATTATGGCAATGATCCATAATTCAAAAACTAAAATTGCCGAGAGGGTTGATATGGATTTCACTCCATCCATGATTCAGTTAAAGTGATGCAATAGCTAAATTCGATTTTCAACAATTCGCGACAGTATGCCTTTAATTCCAGCGCTGAACATGGATGCCAAATCATGCCATTGTATTGCATTTAGAAACCGATTGATATATTCAGTGTTGTGACGGACGGACGGACAGTGTAAAAATAGAAACTAGCGCATGGTCATATAATACGTGTGTAACGTATATCGTTGATTATTTTCTGTTGAAATTATTGTCCTACGTTGTCCATTATAGTTGATAATTATATTCCACCTTGTACGGGTACTCGAGTCCTGTAACCGGACTCGAGTCTTGCTGCTAGACTCGGGCCGTGCCCGAGTACTCGAGTACCCGTGGAGTCCTTACGAACCTTGCATTTGTAACAGCCAAAACCTTTTTTAAATATTTTACAACGTCGTAGAGACTTAATGTACACAATAGTGTTATCGTTATTATTTTAATTGTACATACTTGTATTATTTAACTATACTGCCTCTCATAATTCCACAAGGAATGGCCTATGCACTTTTATGTTTGTTTCATTTGGTAAATGTGTGATATACATATGGTGAGACGTTAATAAATTATCTGTCTGTCTGTCTGTCTGTCTGTCTGTAATGTCGTTAAGCGACTAAGTGCCTTTAAACTGTAAATATACGCGCGCAAAGAAACAAAGCAGACTTTTGTTATGTGTCAATTAACAAACTCGATTTGTGTGCACTACCAGCAGACATCATTGGAACATTGTCACTGACCCAAGTTTTCAAGGTCTGCGCCTTCTGCCTGTCCTATAAAAGATGCTCAGGGTTATTCCAGACAGCAGAACGACCGGAAACGTATATATAATTCACCAAAATAGATAATTTAATCAAGAAGTTCTATGTAATGTGAATTTAATGGTAGAAATGTTGTAATAACAGAAACTAGTTTCCACTGCCTAACGTTTGGATACGCTTTTACGACTATATATTGAATTTTTGATCTCCTTTAATATTCTAGCTGCAAGAAATAGAAACAATATTTAAGACAAAAACAGAAAGAAAAAAGCGCGTTTTAAAACAAGTCTACTGTGATGTTTCCTGACAGAGAGTCAATTTATTTTCAATGTCAAAGATTTATACAAAAAATGTTTTTTATTTTTTTATATATTTTTTTTACAATGTTTCATTAAAAAAAAGCCCCAATAAACAAAAAACAAAACAAAACGAAAAACAACAAAAAACAAAACAAAAAATACCGTACCCCCCCCCCCCCAATCCCCCCAATCCTCCCCCAAAAACCCCACAAAAACAAACCAACAGCAACATACAAAAAACCCACGACAAAACCCAACCATCAACAATAAACAAAAAACAAACAGTCCGCCAACCCCCAACCCCCCAAAGAAAACCCCCAAAACAAAACAACAACAACAACAAACAAACACAACAACAACAACACAAAACCCCAAACAAGAAAACAAAAAAACAGCAACCAAACAAATAAATAAACAAACAAACAAAACAGAACACAAACTAAACAAAACAAATGAAAGAACAAACAAAACAATTTAAAAAACCCAACATCAAAGAAAACAACAACAAACAAACAAACAAACAAACAAACCAAACCATAAAAATCCCCAAAACCAACACATTTTCATTTAGTTTACAAACATTTTTTTCTTGCAAAAAGATACATCGTTTTTGGCATCATAGGTCAGAATCTGTCTTCAGACTAATGCTGTTTCACCCAAGCACTGCACCACGACTAGTATATCAAAAATATACGCGCTGTCCTGTCTATAAGGAAATCCATATTAAAGGTCCCTTGCTACTACCGAAAACAAATGTAACAGACTTCCTCTGAAGACAGAATTACATTCAATAGCCAATGATTAATACATCAAGGTTCTCTAGAGGTGTCGTTAAACAAAATGAACTTTATGTCCGATGGCTTAACTACGACACCACCGAGGCCAATTAAGCACGGGTTACATCTATATATAATAAAAAATAATGTCGTTAAACGACTAACGACAAAGAAACAAAAACAGACTTTTTCGTCTCAATTAAAGGCACAGACTCCAGTTTCAGACCGTGAAAATGAACACTAAGTTTAAAGAGACATTCCTGAGTTTGCTGCATTGTAAGATGTTTCTGACCAATAAAATAGTTCTACGATTAAACTTACAAATTAAATATAGTTTCTTGTTTAGAATATCAGTGTCTGTATATTGAATGTGTTTCTGGTCGTCTTAATATTTATAAGAAGCCCAAACTGGATTTTGTCTTCAAGTAATTTCGTACGTACGAAAAAACGAATTTAGGAAATAAAATGAAATTTAACCTAGTACCAATATTAGAACGATCAGAAACACGTTTACTGCCACTAATATTTTATGCAGAAAAATATATTTGATATGTAATTACAATCGTTAAAACGTCTGTGCTAGTCGATAACATCTTAACAATTGCAGCAAACTCAGGAATGTCCCTTTAATTAATCTACAAACCTTTAGCACTTTTGGACAAGATTATGACAAAGAGCAACTAAAGACTTTAGTCTCTGATGTTTAAACGAGAAAATACCGTCCAAAAACAGATTAGATCTTGTCTCGATCATAGTCGTAAGAGCTCCCATTTTTGTAAGGGGGAGGAGTGGGGAGGGGGACAGGCTGGCTTTTGCCCGAATTTAACGAAAATGCCCGAATCTAGATAACAACACTTATTCATATTAGTATATATAGGGCTGAAATGAATCATGACTAATTTGTACATGTTTTATTTAACGATGCACTCAACACATTTTATTTACGGTTATATGGCGTCAGACATATGGTTAAGGACCACACAGATTTTGAGAGGAAACCCGCTGTCGCCACTACATGGGCTACTCTTCCGATTAGCAGCAAGGGATCTTTTATTTGCGCTTCCCACAGACAGGAGAGCACAAACCATGGCCTTTGTTGAACCAGTTATGGATCACTGGTCGGTGCAAGTGGTTTACACCTACCCAATGAGCCTTGCGGAGCACTCACTCAGGGTTTGGAGTCGGTATCTGGATTAAAAATCCTATGCCTCGACTGGGATCCGAACCCAGTACCTACCAGCCTGTATAAGTATTATAATAAGTATAACTAATTTTGGGGGTAGAACGATGAGAACGCATGGTAAAATGGTCTCAGGTGCCGTTAGCACATTTTGCCCGAATATCTGTATAATGTTTGCCCGAATTTGAGGTTTTGCTATATCAGTAGTGAGGCAGTTGCCCCCCCCCCCCCCGTCCACCGCTCCCGCCTGCCCCATGTCTCGTACGCTTATGGCCTCAATAACCATAACCTCAATAACCATTACTTCTCAGACGAACGTGCGTTTTGAGAGAAAGAGAGAAAGAGTTTAACAGACTTGATTTGTGTCAACTACCAGCAGACAGACACTCGGAAAAATTGGCGTCTGCTGGGCACTCACTGTGCCGCATTACTCGCGTGTCGTATCTGTCGTGGCCGCTGATAAAAAATTTAAAAGCGTGAGGTCTTGTCTTCAAACCATAGCAGTGGAATCCGGCAAGGAAACGTAATTTCCTCCCCATTGATTACGCACCGTTGATTACGTAAGGTGTCATTATAGGATATTCTTGACTGCTCTAGAATCTGAACGACAAAAACGTAATGCATGATCGGGGCCCAATTAAAAAAAAACCCCAAACAAAAACCCCAACAAAAAACCCATCGTAAGCTTAGTTTTGCACGTAAACGTAAATTTACGACTATACCACAAATCTTATTACTACTAACAGTAAAACAAATATAGTTTGAAATATACATATTTCAATTTCTTTTCGTCCTTAAACGGACGTTCCTGAGTTTGCTGCAATATTTAAGATGCTATCGACTAACAGAGACACTTTAACGACGGTAATTACATATTAAATTTATTTTTCTGCATAAAATATTAGTGGTTGTATATTAAACATGTTTCTGATCGTTCTAATATTTGTACTAGATTAAATTTCATTTTATTTCCTAAAAATAATTTTTTCGTACGTACGAATTAATTTGAAGACAAAATCCAGTTTGGGCTTCTTACAAATATTGAGAAGACCAGAAACACATTGAATATACAGACACTGATATTCTAAACAAGAAAATACATACAATATGTAAATTTAATCGTAGAACTATTTTATTAGTCGGAAACATCTTATAATGTTGCAAACTTAGGAATGTCCCCTTAAAATGCCCCATTTTCCGTAATGATTTAATTTTCACATGTAAACGTATGGCCGGTATAACTGCTAGTAGCAGACGTAATGGGCCCCAGGGGACTATTTCACAAAACATCGTAAGTTTACGTCTGCAACTAGCAGTCATACCTGTCGTTCATTTACACGTATCTATTTCACGTAGAAAATTACATCAATACGGAACGTGGAGCATTTTAAGGACAAAATAAAATGAAATATGTGTATTTCAAACTATGTTTGCTGTTCTATAGTAGTAATAAGAATTGTGGTAGAGTCGTAAATTTAAGTTTGCGTGCAAAACTAGGCTTACGATGTTTTGTGAAATTGGGCCCTGGGTCGTATCTCCGCACAATGATTTAGCAAAAGAGTGGCTGATTCCACGAATCTCTATCTAGTGCCTCGTCTATAGGAGGACAGCCAGTCCTGAGGAGATCCTTTAATGGAGATTTCATCCCTCTTGCACCGAGATAGAGAGGACTGCCACTTCCAGACTAGTTTACTAAATCAAAACTAGCACAGGACAGAGCTCATTAGAATAAGTACAGCTGTATAGAAGTATAGTTACTTGTAGTTACGTCCATGCCACATTGTCGCTGTTTATTTTAGTCCATGTAAGGTTCAAGTAAGCTGTCTGTGGGTACACATACTATCAGCTACTAGAACAGAAAAAAAGGAAATGTTTCATTTAACGACGCACTCAACACATTTTGCTTACGGTTATATGGCGTCAGACATATGGTTAAGGACCACACAGAGATTGAGAGAGGAAACCCGCTGCCGCCACTTCATAAGTTACTCTTTTCGATTAGCAGCAAGGGATCTTTTATATGCACCATCCCACATACAGGATAGCACATACCACGGCCTTTGTTACACTAGTTGTGGAGCACTGGCTGGAACGAGAAATAGCCCAATGGGGGATCGATCCTAGACCGACGGCGCATCAAGCGAACGCTTTACCACTGGGCTACGTCCTGCCCCTACCAGAACAGATGAAACAGTTTATGGTATTGTCCTCTGACCATTCAACAACGGCGTATGAGGAGAATAAAACACTATCTGTCCTGGGGTGGGGGTGGGGGTGGGGGTGGGGGGTTCGTTTCAGGGGCGGGACGTAGCCCAGTGTTAAAGCGTTCGCATGATGGGCTCATTTAGCTATTTCTCGTTCCATCCAGTACTCCACGACTGGTATCACAAAGGCCAAGGTATGTACTATCCTGCCTGTGAGATACAACATATAAAAGATCCCTTGCAGCTAGTCGGGAAGAGTAGCCCATTGCGTAGCGGTAGAAGGTTTCCTCTCTGATTCTCTGTGTGGTCATTAACCATACGTTCGATACCATATAAAACCGTAATTAAAATGTCTTGAATTAGTCATAAATAAAACATTCCTTCCTTTGTTTTGCTTCGGAGTTGTTGGTTTTTTGTGTGTTTTTTCCCCCAAGTGCTTCTACTGGTAAATAACATTATTTAGTTGCAGTTTTATGAACACGTTCTTCAAGATATAATCTTTTCATTTTGAAACTAGAATTTAGAAATACATTTTGGCATTATGGAATTTTGAATCAGCCCCTTTAAAGGGACTGTCATGAGTTTCCTGCATTGTAAGATGTTTCCGATTAACAAAACAAATTTAACATATAAAAATAAGCATTAAATATATTTTCTTGCTTAGAATGTCAGTGCCCGTATGTTGAATGTATTTCTGGTCGTCTTAATATTTGTAAGAAGTCCAAACTGGATTTTGTCTTCATATAATTTCGTTCGTACGAAAAAAATCCCATTCAGGAAATAAAATGAAATTTAACCTAGTACAAATACTAGAACGACCAGAAACACGTTTAATATAAAGCCACTAATATTTTATGCAGAAGAATATATTTGATATGTAATTACAATCGTTAAAACGTCTGTGTTAGTCGATAACATCTTAACAATTGCAGCAAACTCAGGAATGCCCCTTTAAAACTAATAAGATAAACGTATACGTGGGTCGAATATACAAAGGCTCTTGCTTTTTTGTTTTTTAGTTGTTGTTTTTTTTATCTTGGACACATATTTATCATACATTTACAAATCTTACAAACCTGCTTTTAAGAAAATTAGACATCGTACATTTTGGGGGGGGGGGGGGGGGGCGGGACGTAGCCCAGTGGTAAAGCGTTCGTTTGATGCGCGGTCGGTCTGGGATCGATCCCCGTCGGTGGACCCATTGAGCTATTTCTCGTTCCAGCCAGTGCTCCACAACTGGTGTAACAAAGGCCGTGGTAGGATGGTGCATATAAAAGATCCCTTGCTGCTCATCGAAAAAGAGTAGCGACAGCGGGTTTCCTCTCTCAATACCTGTGTGGTCCTTAAGCATATGTCCAACGCCATATAACCGTAAATAAAATGTGTTGAGTGCGTCGTTAAATAAAACATTTCCTTCATACATTTGGGTTCTGTTTCATAATGGCGCTACCGTCGTGTAAAGTCGGACGTCAGTATACAATTATTTTATTTAACATCGTCTAAAGCGGCACAGATTTGACAGTTTGACGGGAAATGGCGGAATAATATCATATTCCATGGATATAAGGCGTCAGATGTGATATGACATCCAAATGAAATTCACTTAATCAATAGAACGAGCGATTTACTGCTCCTGTTTCGTCGTTCATGCCCGAACGATACGTCTGCCCGTCGGTTTATTTTTGGTGTTTAGTGTTTTTTTTTAAAGCCACGATATCGACACGGCGACTGTTAACGCCGTTTGCTAATAAATAATGCATTTCATTTTCATTTCAACTTACTTTCGTGCTTATAATCCAATTAAGGTTCAAGCACGCTGTACTGGGCATACACATCAGCTATCTGGGTTGTCTGTCCAGGACAATGGTTTAGTTGTTATTTGGTTAGTGGTTTGTGAAAGAGAAGAGGTTGTAGTGGCCTTACACCTGTCCAGGACAGTGGGTTAGTTGTTAGATGGTTAGTGGTTTGTGAGAGAGAAGAGGGTGTAGTGGCCTTACACCTACCCACTGAGCCCTTAAGAACTTGCTCTGGGTTGGAGCTGGTACTGGGCTGCGAACCCTGTACCTACCAGCCTGTAGTCCGATGGCTTAACCACCTAGCCACCGAGGACGGTTATGTATAAATAATGCAAAAACACAGACGCAGTTACGGATTAACGCACTGTTAACGATCGCGAGCTCTCGGTCCCCTGAACAATATTCAGCTATTTGTGCCGTTAGTTCAAGGTTATGGAGGATAATTTAAAGTAACTGACGCTAGGTCTGTTTTAGTTTTTTTGTAAACACTACGACGGTGTTTTTCACTATTAAAGGGACATTCCTGAGTTTGCTGCATTGTAAAATGTTTCCTACTAATAAAATATTTCTACGATTAAACTTACATATTAAATATAAACTAACTAATTAACTTGTTTAGAATATCAGTGTCTGTATATTCAATGTGTTTCTGGTCGTCTTAATATTTGTAAGAAGCCCAAACTGGAGTTTGTCTTCAAATAATTTCGTTCGTAAGAAAAACCCCAAAATATTTTAGGAAATAAAATGAAATTTAACCTAATACAAATATTAGAACGATCAGAAACACGTTTACTATACAGCCACTAATATTTTATGCAGAAAAAGTATATTTGATATGTAATTGCAATCGTTAAACACTCTCTGTTAGTCGATAACATCTTTAAGATTGCAGCAAACTCGGGAATGTCCCTTTAATAATTGAAACTAGACACCGCTTGAATTGTATTGTTTATATTATCTATTTCCGCACAGTCAAGGTGTTTCTGGTCATCCTGGTGTTTGTAATACCATGAAATGTAAATTAAAAAAAAGAAAAACCTTTGAGAAGTAACGGTCATGGATACGAGTTTTAGTCAATTTTAAAGGATATTAACGTCACAGACTCTCATTTATTAACTCTCTTGTAACTATATTCAAATGTGTTACAAGTTAAAGTTTGATTTTGTGTAACGACAACGCTAGAGCACATTGATTTATTAATCATCGGCTATTGGATGTCAAACATTTGGTAATTTTTACATATAATCTTACATAGGAAATAGGGGTCGCGATTAAGCTCAGTTGGTTGAATGCTCGCTTGAGGTGGTTGAGTCGAAGGATCGAACCACCTCGGTGGATTCATTCAGCTGTTTTTTCTCGTTCCAACCAGTGCATCACAACTAAACAAAGGCCATGATATGTGCTCCAGTGGTGTCGTTAAACAAAATAAACTTTACTTTTTTTACAGAGAAAACCCGCTACATTTGTCCATTAGTAGCAAGCGGTCTTTTACATGCACAATCCCAATGACAGGATAGCACATATCACGTCATTTGATATACCAGTCGTGCTGCACTGGCTGGACCAAGAAATAGCCCAATGGGCCCACCGACGGGGATCGATCATAGACCGATCGCACATCACATACATTTTACCGCTGCGTTACATCCCGCCGCCGTTCTTCGTTCAACGGCAGGAAACTTTGAGATAGAGAGGTGTGACGGAACATTCTCTTAAATTCTTTTCGCCTGTGGCGATATTAATTGTCTTAGAGGGCTGTGTGCAGTCCCAATATGCACTTAAGACCAGATGGGCTTTGTTACGTAATACCTCCGCGCGACCGTACCCTCTAATACACACCCAGACCTGATGCGGAGGCCATGTGGCCAGTAGTTACGTAATAACTCCGGTAGAACGGTTTATGACCGGGGGATTTCTGGCGAACTGGCGACAGTATGTCTGGTCATCTAAGAACATATATCGACTCTGGGAGTGATGGAAATTCACATGATAAGATTCAGTACCGCGATGTACCCCCAGGCGATATTCGGTTTTTATAATAAATAGCTAGGGTTTTAGAGATATCGAGGAGAAACATATTGGACGGCCCCGGATAACGTTAGTCCGACTGGACTTGGTAATTATATATTTTCTGCTTTGTTGTATAACCTTGATGTGATTGATGTGACTTTAAATATTTTAATACTGTATTATACCAATATTATTTAGACAGTGTTTCCGGTAAACTGACGAAGTAAATTGTAGGCTTCACTGTCTAAAATTATTAAAGCTTAACCAGTCATCGTAGAGGACCTAGGTAAACTGTAGGGTATTGTCTTTATTGTGATAGGTACCAGTATTAAGTCTGTATTACAAGCTTACCGAATGAGTAGTTAAGGGTTAATTAAAAATTAACCAGTAAGGAATAGAGTTGTAATTCGTTTATTAATTAAGTTCCCCTGGAAGCGTTTCTCAATTATCACACGTGTGGGTGTTGTGTCACGGTGAAATTATTAGAATATTGTGTAAACTAGACACCTAGTGATTAACTAATTAAGTGATTAGTTCTGGGTTGTTATTATTATTGTTGTTGTTAATTAATTAACTACTGCGGCAAATATATTTGTCAGCATAAGATTAATACAGATTCCAAGGTGTATTGTGTTTTTGTTGTGTTTTCTAGTGAACTAACGGGCTATATTATATATACTTTATATATAGATCTTATCTGTGATATACCTAGAACCGAGCCACGCGGGTATAACTGCCCGTTACAGAGACATCTAATAGATATACAGTTAGGAGAGATATTTGGATAATCGTGTTTTATTCAGTTACGGGTATTATAGGATCCCCGTGACAGGAGTGAAAATTGGGACGATCGTCCCGGATCTGAAACGGGACATGCATATTTTAAAAAAAGTATTGTTTGTAAATGGGGGCTTTATAAATTATTTTTACAAATTACCAGAAGTAGCAACGTTGTTCACTAGAAAATTCAATACTTATAAGTGCGTCATATCTAAACATGGATAAGAATTTGCTGGATAGGCCTACGCTCAGTGTAGTGGAGATTAAGCGAGCACGTAAGGCCGAGTTAGTTGAAATCGCGACTGAGCGGGAAATTGAGTTAACATCAGCTAAAACATTAGGAGATATAAGGACAATTATTATCCAGGAAGTTTTTGGTGATAGTCCTGTTATGGAAGACAGTGAGATTGTTCCAGAGATAGAGATAAATGAGTTAAGTGTGGAACAACAATTAGCTTTTAAAAAGCTTGAGTACGAAAGAGAAGAACGTGCATGAGAGAGAGAGAGAGAGAGAGAGAGAGAGAGAGAGAGAGAGAGAGAGAGAGAGAGAGAGAGAGAGAGAGAGAGAAGAGAGGGATAGAGAATTCCAGTTAGAAAAATTAAAAGTGGAACATGAGTTAAAGTTGAATACTGAAGAAGTTAGACGGGAGGCAGGAAATGGTTTTAACATGTCGGAGGCTTATAGATCAGTGCCTGTATTTGACGACCAGGAGGTTGATATGTTCTTCCAACTTTTTGAACGGGCCGCTAAGCAGCTAAATTGGCCGCAGTCTACGTGGACATTGTTAGCCGTGTCTAAGTTTAAAGGGAAGGCTAGCGTAGCTTATAATTCAATGAGTGATGCGCGAGCAAGTCGGTACGACCTAGTTAAGGCGGCAGTGTTGAGGGCTTATGAATTACGACCTGAGGATTATCGTTTACGGTATAGCGAGCTGAGAAAAACGCAGGGTCAGTCTTATAGTGAGTTTGTGGCTAAGAAGGCAGGAATGTTTGATAAATGTGTGGTTTCTCATCAGGTAGAGTCATATACCGAGTTACGGGAGTTGTTGATCTTACAGGACATTAAAAATGGATTACCAGTTAGCTTACGTATTCATTTAGAGGATCGTGATGTAAAAAAGATAGAGGAGGCAGGCATAGTGGCAGATGATTACGTGTTAATACACAAGGCTCAGACAGTACAGGGTAGCTCTTTACAACAGGGTGATTAAGAAGAAATGTCAGCCAGGTTTTTACCCGGGAAAGTAACTATCGGGGAGAGTCTTCTAGTTGGTCAGCTAGTCAGGCAAGGAATGTACCTGGTGGGCAAAGTAAGGATAAACCTGCATTATCAGCCAATGCACGAACTTTTCGTCCACATTGCAGTTACTGTAAAAAGGATAACCATCTTGTCGGGGACTGTTTTAAATGGAAACGCGATAATGCGCAAGTGGTCGGTTTAGTGAGGTTAGCTCCGCTAGCGAGAGAGTTAATGGTTAGTCCCATGGCAGAGAAAGTAAACCCGTATGTGTCCGCTGGTATGGTTTGTGATGTGAAACAAAAATTGAGTCTTAAGGCAATATCAGTCTATCGAGATACCGGGTGTAGTCAGTCACTGATCACGTCAGAGTGTTTAGCCGGTATAGAGAATTCAGATACAGGACGTAGTTTTGCTTTAACCTCAGTTACTGGAGAAAATATGGTTGTCCGGTTACATAACGTTTTCTTGTGTTCGAAGTTTGTGACGGGACCAGTCATTATGGGTGTTGTGAAGGACTTGCCTTTTGAAAACATAGGAGTTTTGTTGGGTAATGATTTGACTAGTCAATGTTGTCAGCTGCAATGTGACCAATTGTTAATTGAAGACAGCCCTTTACCCATAGAAGAGTATGAGGTTGATGAGACTAGATATCCTGCGTGTGTAATGACTAGGGCTATGGCCAGAAAGGTAACACGAGACCCAGAGGATATTTATGATTTGTCTGATACGTGTGTGAGCCATGAAATTGGAGTGGATGAGGTTATCAGTAAAATGGTAGATAAGTCAACTGAGGAATTAAATGTGGTGGAACCTGTTGATCTCCCGCAGAGGGGAATTGAACCAGTTGTGTTTGATAGAGGGGATTTACCTTGTAATAGACAAGAGTTAATCGCAGGGCTGATCCAAGTTTGTTGGCAGCTCGCACTATATTGTTAACTGAGGGCGAAATGGAGGATCAGATGTCAGGTTATGATATGGACAAGGGAGTATTAATGAATAAGAGTGTGGAGAAGGTTGTGCCTGATAGTGAGGAATGTGTGACAAGATGTAGAATTGTGGTGCCCTCTAAGTACCGTCCGTCGTTGTTATTGTTAGCACATGAGGACGTGTTTGCTGGCCACTTAGGGCGGAATAAAACTCATAGTAAACTTGCCTCAGAGTTTTATTGGAAGGGAATGTTTGCAGATGTCAGTAAGCATTGTATGTCATGTCATGTGTGTCAGGTTGTGAGCAAACCAAATCAGCTAATTCCTCCCTATCCCCTGCAGAAGGTTCCCATAGTTGGGGAAGCCTTTTCAAAAGTGTTGATAGATGTTGTGGGGCCATTACCGAAAACGCGTTCAGGCAACCAATTCTTGTTAACAATTATGTGCTTAACTACGCGTTTTCCAGAGGCGATTCCCGTAAGGAAAGTTACTGCGTCTGGTGTAGCTAGTGCGCTGCTTAAGTACTTCACGTATACGGGTTTACCAGGTGAAATTCAAAGCGACCGGGGTACGAACTTTATGAGCAAGTTAATCCAGCAAGTACTGTCTATGTTAGATATACGACAGATTCGTTCTGCTGCATTCCACCCTGAGAGCCAGGGCGCAATAGAACGTTTCCACCAGAGCATGAAAAGAATGCTCCGCTGCCATTGTTTCGACAATGGTACTGACTGGGACCAGTCAATCCCTTTCGTGTTGTTTGCAGCACGGGATGCTAAGGAAGAATCCCTAGGCCCGAGGGCCTCTCAAATTGGTAAAAGATAGTTGGTTAGACAAGGATAATGCCGAAAACCTGCTGATTTATGTAGGGAGAGTTAGAGATAGGTTGTGACAGGCGACCGAACTGGCTAGGAAGCATCTGAGCTATGCTCAGAGAAAAATAAAATCAGTGTTTGATAGGAAGGCTAAGAGTCGGGAATTTAAACCAGGGGATAAAGTGCTGCTGTACCTTCCCATTAAACGGGGTTCATTACAGAACAGGTATTTCGGTCCCTATGTTGTGCACAAACGGGTTAATGAGACAGGGTATGTGATAAACACTCCTGATAGGGTTAGGAAAAGTAGGTATTGTCACATCAATTTGCTAAAAGGTTATTTTGACAGACTGCCAATAGTTCCAGTTTACCTGTCCAAATTGAGAGTCACTCAATTTCCTGTGATGACGTCAAGACTGCCGATATCAAGTTAACCAACAGCCAGATTCTAGCAGACTTGAGTTCCTATCTACAGCACCTTGACAGCCCCCAGAGAGCAAAGTTGACTACGTTGATACAAGACAATGTTTCCATTTGTCAGGACTTTCCAACGGTTACCAATACCTTAATCCAGGATGTGCGCTTGGAACCCAACGCTACACCGATTCGACAGCATGCCTATCGGATAAATCCTGTAAAACGTGCGGCACTGAAAAAGGAGATAGATTACATGTTGGAACACGACATTCTGGAACCATCAAACAGTCAGTCGGCAACACCTGTTATTCTGATTCAAAAGGGAGATAATAGTTTCCGGGTGTGTGCTGACCTACGTCGCGTGAATCAACTCATCAAGGCAGATTCCTACCCTCTACCCCGCCTTGACGATTGCATCGACCGAGTTGGACACGCTCAATACATCACCAAATTGGACCTATTGAAGGGTTTTATGCCATTCCGTTAACGGAGGAAGCTGAGGACATTCTGGCGATCATCACACCTGACGGCCTCTTCCAATTCCGAGTGGTGCCGATTGGTTTGAAGACTGCCCCTGCTGCCTTTCAAAGGATGATGAACCAGGTGTTATCAGACTTAGAAAACGTCAGTGTGTATCTGGACGATGTGGTGTTAGCCACCGACACTTGGGATGAACATTTAACCGGGTTACAACAAATATTCAGTCGCCTACAGAAAGCTAACTTGACTGTGAACCTGGGAAAATGTGAATTCGTGAAAGCTTCAGTGACCTACTTAGGTCATACTGTCGGACATGGTTGCGTCGCACCGCTGCAGGCCAAGACACTAAGCATCAGCCAGTACCCTGCACCTACCAACCGTCGTGAAGTTCGCCGGTTCCTTGGTATGGCCGGTTATTATCGTCGTTTCTGTGCTAAATTTGCGACGGTAGCGGCCCCCCATCACATCGCTGCTAAAGACGGAAACGAAGTTCCAGTGGTCAGATGAATGCGAGAAGTCATTCAACCGTCTCAAGCAGATGCTCTCCTCGTCTCCCGTGATGGCAGCACCAGACTACCGAATGCCTTTCAAGCTGACTGTGGATGCCAGTGACGTGGGAGCTGGAGCTGTGCTGTTCCAAGAAGACGAAAATGGACTGGACCATCCTGTAAGTTTCTTCTCCAAAAAGTTTGACAAACACCAGGTTAAATATTCCACTATAGAGAAGGAAGCTTTGGCCATGGTACAAGCTCTGAAGCATTTTCAGATCTACGTGAAATCGGCAGTGCATCAAGTGGTTGTCTTTACTGATCATATTCCGCTTACCTTCATTCACAGAATGAAAGCCACCAACCAGAGAGTTTTGAGATGGAGTCTTCTTCTGCAGGAATTGCCAATTACCATTGAACACATCAAGGGCACATCCAATGTAATTGCTGATGCCCTGTCCCGAAGTTGAACGTTGTGATAATGTGTTGACGTTCTTGATTTCTGTTTTGTTTTTATATATTTTATTGTATACCAGGGGCTCAGAGACTCAGTGTGATTACTGGTAGTCACCTCATTACTATGTGTTATAAATGCCCGGATGCGTCGGTTAACGCACTTATTGTTTTAATGTAGTATATTTCCCTATTCCTAGAGTAGAGGAAATATCCTTTGTGAAGTGGGGGTGTGTGACGGAACATGCTCTTAAATTCTTTTCGCTTGTAGCGATATTAATTGTTTTAGAGGGCCGTGTACAGTCCCAATATGCACTTAAGACCAGTTGGCTTTGTTACGTAATACCTCCGCGCGACCGTACCCTCTAAAACACACCCAGACCTGATGCGGAGGCCATGTGGCCAGTAGTTACGTAATAACTCCGGTAGAACGGTTTATGACCGGGGGATTTTTGGCGAACTGGCGACAGTATGTCTGGTCATCTAAGAAAATATATCGACTCTGGGAGTGGTGGAAATTCACATGATAAGATTCAGTACCGCGATGTGCCCCCAGGCGATATTCGGTTTTTATAATAAATAGTTAGGGTTTTAGATATATCGAGGAGAAACATATTGGACGGCCCGGAGAACGTTAGTCCGACTGGACTTGGTAATTATATATTTTCTGCTCTGTTGTATAACCTTGATGTGATTGATTGACTTTAAATATTTTAATACTGTATTATACCAATATTATTTAGACAGTGTTTCCGGTAAACTGACGAAGTAAATTGTAGGCTTCACTGTCTAAAATTATTAAAGCTTAACCAGTCATCCTAGAGGACCTAGGTAAACTGTAGGGTATTGTCTTTATTGTGATAGGTACCAGTATTAAGTCTGTATTACAAGCTTACCGAATGAGTAGTTACGGGTTAATTAAAAATTAACCAGTAAGGAATAGAGTTGTAATTCGTTTATTAATTAAGTTCCCCTGGAAGCGTTTCTCAATTATCACACGTGTGGGTGTTGTGTCAAGGTGAAGTGATTAGAATATTGTGTAAACTAGACACTTAGTGATTAACTAATTAAGTGAT
Source organism: Gigantopelta aegis (assembly GCF_016097555.1). Lineage (NCBI taxonomy): Eukaryota > Metazoa > Mollusca > Gastropoda > Neomphalida > Peltospiridae > Gigantopelta > Gigantopelta aegis. Next base: position 38,020,920 of record NC_054713.1, on the reverse strand, counting down.
TAGTTCTGGGTTGTTATTATTATTGTTGTTGTTAATTAATTAACTACTGCGGCAAATATATTTGTCAGCGTAAGATTAATACAGATTCCAAGGTGTGTTGTGTTTTTGTTGTGTTTTCTAGTGAACTAACGGGCTATATTATATATACTTTATATATAGATCTTATCTCTAATATACCTAGACCGAGCCACGCGGGTATAACTGCCCGTTACAGAGAGATCTAATAGATATACAGTTAGGAGAGATATTTGGATAATCGTGTTTTATTCAGTTACGGGTATTATAGGATCCCCATGACAAGAGGAAACCCGCTGTCGCCACTTATGGGGTACTCTTTTCGATTAGCACCAAGGGATCTTTCATATGCACCATCCCACAGACAGGATAACACATACCACGGCCTTTGATATATCAGTCGTTGTGCACTGATTGGAACGAGAAATAGCCCAATTGGACCACCGGCGGGGATCGATCCCAGACAGACCGCGCATCAAGTAAACGCTTTGCCACTTTCTGTTCCAAATGTGTTACAAGTTTGTAGATTAAGCAAACATATAATGTCCGTTTTCACGGGTTAAAACTACGGTCGGCGACTTTAACTCAGAAGACCAGCCTCGGTGGCGTCGTGGTTAGGCCATCGGTCTACAGGCTGGTAGGTACTGGGTTCGACTTCAAACCCTGAGTGAGTGCTCCGCAAGGCTCAGTGGATAGGTGTAAACCACTTGCACCGACCAGTGTTCCATAACTGGTTCAACAAAGGCCATGGTTTGTGCTATCCTGCCTGTGGGTCGCGCAACTAAAAGATCCCTTGCTGCTAATCGCAAAGAGTAGCCCATGTAGTGGCGACAGCGGGTTTCCTCTCAGAATCGGTGTGGTCCTTAACCATATGTCTGACGCCATATAAACATAAATAAAATGTGTTGAGTACGTCGTTAAATAAAGCATTTCTTTCTTTCTTTCCATATAACCGTAAATAAAATGTGTTGAGTGCGTCGTTAAATAAAGCATTTTCTTTCCTTCCCTTAGCAGTTAAACAAAAAAAAATCCTATAGCAACATTATAACATTATTTATTTTTAAATTCTGTGATAACCATTTTTTTTTTTTTTTTTAAATCTCTTTTAAACATTTCACGTACACGTGTACCTCGTAATCTGTACTGTCGACCACTTGCAGTGGGACTTGACGAGAAGACAGCGAGTCACCGATTTTAATAGAAACACCGTATCAGAGCTTTGGATGGAATTCTACAAGGGCCAATTATTTCTCTCGACATCGGACACGTGTGATCAGCACTCTAAAAGCCATTGGATTTATGGCGAGATCTCACGCTCTGAGGATTTCCGCAGGTTAAGTGGTTATCACAGTTCGATGGTAAACATAGTAAACGGTATATCCCAAAGGTGGGAGGGGTGGGTGGGTGAGGGGGATATATATTCCATAGGCGTTTTGGTTTACGGTATTCGTTCTCAATAAAACAATGATGGATCGAGTTTTCGTTCCTTAGCTCGGTTGTTCTATCATTCGATCGATCTCTCGTTTGTTAATTTGTTTATTATTTCGTTCTTATGTTTGTTTCCGACGCCATATAACCGTAAATAAAATGTGTTGAGTGCGTCGTTAAATAAAACATTTCCTTCCTTTATGTTTGTTTGTTCACTCGTAATATATATATATTTTTCATTCTATCACCCCTTCGTTTATTTATTCATTCGTTCGTTCTTTTGTTCATTTCTTTCGTTTGTCCATTCATTCATTTCATTAATTCGTTCATTCATTCATTCACATTTCGTGCTCATATCCAATTAAGGTTCAATCACGATGTCCTGGGCACACACCACAGCTATCTGGTCTGTCTGTCTGTCCAGTGGTTAGAGAGAGAGAGAGAGAGAGAGAGAGAGAGAGAGAGAGAGAGAGAGAGAGAGAGAGTGTGTGTGAGAGAGAGAGAGAGAGAGAGAGAGAGAGAGAGTGTGTGAGAGAGAGAGAGAGAGAGAGAGAGAGAGAGAGAGAGAGAGAGAGAGAGAGAGAGAGAGAGAGAGAGAGAGAGAGAGAGAGAGAGAGAGAGAGAGAGAGAGAGAGAGAGAGAGAGAGAGCGCGAATAGGGTGTAGCGGTCTTACACCTACCCATTGAGTCGTTAAAACTCGCTCTGGGTGGGAGCCGGTGCCGGGCCGCGAACCCTGTACCTTCCAAACCTTATGTCCGATAGCTTAACCACGACACCACCGAGGATTAACATGGAAGTACATCATACAAGTTTTGTTTATAGAATTGTATTTAACTACACAGAACATCGTCTATTTTTCACAAAACTGTTTCCGCGAAAATAAAGTATTTTACAGTAGTTTTATATATAGATCATTCTAATACACACAAAGCACAAAGGAAGGAAAGAAATGTTTTATTTAACGGCGCACTCAACACATTTTATTAACGGTTATATTTAAAGGAAAGTTTTATTTAACGACGCACTCAACACATTTTATTTACGGTTATATGGTGTCAGGCATAGGGTTAAGGACCACAGAGATATAGAGAGGAAACCCGCTGTCGCCACTTCATGGGCTACTCTTTTCGAGTAGCAGCAAAGGATCTTTTATATGCACCATCCCACAGACAAAACAAAACATATCGCGGCCTTTGTTACACCAGTTGTTGAGCACTGGCTGGGACGAGAAATAGTCCAGTGAGGCCACCGACGAGGATCGATCCTAAACCGACCGCACATAAAACGAGCGCTTTATCACTGGGCTACGCCCCGCCCCAAAGCATATTGGGTGCTTGATACAGATGTACTGGGTAAAATAAAACTGCATACATTTATTGCCCAGATACATGTATTTTATACATCTATGATCTATACACTATCACATTTATTACTAATGGCATGACTTGCAGTATTAATTGCGCTATTAAAAGTTACGAAGATGCAATGGTCCAGCACGGTATTTGACCGTAATTACTATGATTATGTCTGATCGGCACTTACAACGGCGTTTAATAATGACATAACACTCTGGTGGGGTGGGACCTATCGCCTCGTGCGCGGTCTGTTTAGGATCGATCAACCAATAAAATACACGGGCGTAGGAAGGTGCCAAAACACTTGGGGGGGGGGGGGGGGGGGGGGCGCTCGCACACACACACACACACACACACACACACACACACACACCATTCCTACGCCAGTACTACACTACAACACAATCTTTATTGCAACCATTGTTTAATGTACATTGGTTTGGGGAACGTTTCCCATTGAAAGAAACAAAACAAAACAAAAACAAAAAAACACCACTACCACCAACAACAACATATGAAGTAGTTATACTAACAATAAACAGCAGACATTTAATGCAAAATTCTGCATCCATATGCCATACAGACATAAATATGCGTACACACACGTACGCACGCACATGGACACATACATATACACATTTAAACACGCACACACGCGCACACACGCACACACGCACATACACACATACAGATACACCACACAAACACACATACACATACACACAAACACACATGCACACACACACACACACACACACACACACACACACCACACAAACACACATACACACAAACACATGAACACAAACACACATGCTCACACATACACAGACACACACACACACACACACGCACAATACACAAGCACAGTATGATAAAAAACAAACAATACAATACAATACAATACAATACCATACCATACCATACCATACCCGTACCGTACCGTACCGTACCGTACCGTACCGTACCGTACAGTACCATACAGTACCATACAGTACAATACGATACAATACAATACAATACAATACAATACAATACAATACAATACCATACCATACCATACCGTACCGTACAGTACAGTACCATACAGTACAATACAATACGATACAATACAATACAATACAGTGATCTGGCAAACAGCTATACATGTATACAAAATACTCCACCAGCTCGTTTGACTAGAACTGTGGGAGGTCTGCGGAGGGGTTCTTTAATCTTTGTACTGTACTATTAATTCGTCTATGAGTTTTGATACCGGCAGCGTGATGTTTGGAAAAAACAAAAATGTTTTATTTAGCAACGCACTCAACACATTTTATTTACGGTTATATTGCGTCAGACATATGATTAAGGACCACACAGATATTGAGAGAGGAAACCGGCTGTCGCCACTTCATGGGCTACTCTTTTCGATTAGCAGCTAGGGATCTTTTGTATGCACCATCCAACATACAGAATAGTACATACCACGGCCTTTGTTACACCAGTTGTGGAGCACTGGCTGAAACGAGAAATAACCCAATGGGTCCACCGATGGGGATCGATCCCAGATCAAACCGCACATCAAGCGAACGACTGGGCTACGTCTCGCCCCCTGGTGTTTGGATTATATTCAACAGTAACTTTTACTTTGTGTTGCTGAGTACTTCGTCAAATAAAACACTTCTTTCCTTCTTTCCTTCCTTCCTTCCTTCCTTCCTTTTTACTTTGTGTTGCTGAGTACGTCGTCAAATAAAACACTTCTTTCCTTCCTTCTTTCCTTCCTTCCTTCCTTTTACTTTGTGTTGCTGAGTACGTCGTCAAATAAAACACTTCTTTCCTTCCTTCTTCCTTCCTTCCTTTTACTTTGTGTTGCTGAGTACGTCGTCAAATAAAACACTTCTTTCTTTTCCTTCACAATATCCTTGGTTCTTTCCATATTCCCGCCATATTACCGTTGTGTTGCTGAGTACGTCGTCAAATAAAACACTTCTTTCTTCTTTCCTTCCAATTCTGTGTTCCTTCCTTCCGACGCCATTTTACTTTGTGTTGTTGAGTACGTCGTCAAATAAAACACTTCTTTCCTTTCTTTTCCTCTCACTATCTGTGTGGTCCTTCCTATGTCCGACGCCATATAACCGTAAGTAAAATGTGTTGAGTACGTCGTCAAATAAAACACTTCTTTCTTTCTTTCCTCTCACAATATCCTTGGTCCTTCCATATGTCCGACGCCATTAACCGTAAGTAAAATGTGTTGAGTACGTCGTCAAATAAAACACTTCTTTCTTTCTTTCTTTTCCTCTCACAATATCTGTTGGTCCTTAACCATTCCTTTTACGTAAGTGTTGCTGAGTACGTCGTCAAATAAAACACTTCTTTCTTTCTTTTCCTCTTTCCTTCTGTGTGGTCCTTAACCCTTCCTTCCTTCCTTTTACTTTGTGTTGCTGAGTACGTCGTCAAATAAAACACTTCTTTCTTCCTTTTTCCTCTCACCTTCCTTCCTTAACCATATGTCCGACGCCATATAACCGTAAGTAAAATGTGCTGAGTGCGTCGTCAAATAAAACACTTCTTTCTTTCTTTTCCTTCCTTCCTTCCTTCCTTCCTTAACCATGTGTCTGAGTACGTCATCAAACCGTAAACACTTGAGTGTGTCGTCAAATAAAACACTTCTTTCTTTCTTTTCCTCTCACAATATCTGTTGGTCCTTAACCATATTCCGACGCCATTAACCGTGTTAAAATGTGTTGAGTACGTCGTCAAATAAAACACTTCTTTCCTTTATTTTCCTCTCACCTATCTGTGTGGTCCTTAACCATATGTCTGACTTCCAAATAAAACCGTAAGTCCTTCCTGTGTTCCTTCCTTGTCTTCCTTCCTTCCTTTTACTTTCTGTTGCTGAGTACGTCGTCAAATAAAACACTTCTTTCCTTGAGGTCAATCAAACACTTCTTGTCCCTTCTTCTCCTTCCTTCCTTCCTAACTTTTACTTTGTGTTGTTGAGTACGTCGTCAAATAAAACACTTCTTTCCTTCCTTTTTCCAATTCCTTCCTTCCTTCCTTCCATTTTACTTTGTGTTGCTGAGTACGTCGTCAAATAAAACACTTCTTTCTTTCTTTTCCCTTCCTTATCTGTGTGGTCCTTAACTTCCTTCCCTTCCTTTTACTTTGTAAAATGTGCTGAGTACGTCGTCAAATAAAACACTTCTTTCCTTTTCCTTCTTTCTGTGTTCCTTCCTTGTCTTCCTTCCTTTTACCTTTGTGTGTGCTGAGTACGTCGTCAAATAAAACACTTCTTTCCTTCTTTTCCTCTCACAATATCTGTGTGGTCCTTCCATATGTCCGACGCCATATAACCTTTGTGTTGCTGAGTACGTCGTCAAATAAAACACTTCTTTCCTTTCTTTCCTTCCTTCCTATCTTTTACTTTGTTAACCGATGTACGTCGTCAAATAAAAAAAGTGTGTCTTCACTTCCTTCCTTTTTCCCTTCCTTCCCTTCCTTCCTTTTACTTTGTGTTGCTGAGTACGTCGTCAAATAAAACACTTCTTTCTTTATTTTCCTCTCCTTCCTTCCTTCCTTCCATATCCTTTTACTTTGTGTTGCTGAGTACGTCGTCAAATAAAACACTTCTTTCCTTCCTTCCTTCCTTCCTGTGTGGTTTAACTTTGTGTTATAACCGTAAGTAAAAGTTACGTCGTCAAATAAAACACTTCTTTCTTTCTTTTCCTTCACAATTCCTTCCTTAACCTTCCTTCCTTTTACTTTGTGTTGCTGAGTACGTCGTCAAATAAAACACTTCTTCTTTCTTTTCCTTCCTTCCTTCCTTCCTTTTACTTTGTAAAATTGCTGAGTACGTCGTCAAATAAAACACTTCTTTCCTTCCTTCCTCTCACAATTCCTTCCTTCCTTCCATTTTACTATTGTGTAAAATTGCTGAGTACGTCGTCAAATAAAACACTTCTTTCTTCCTTTTCCTTCCTTCCTTCCTTTCCTTCCTTTTACTTTGTGTAAAATGTTGCTGAGTACGTCGTCAAATAAAACACTTCTTTCTTTCTTTTCCTCTCACAATATCCTTCCTTAACCATTTTACTTTGTGTTGCTGAGTACGTCGTCAAATAAAACACTTCTTTCCTTTTCCTTCCTTCCTTCCTTCCTTCCGACGCCTTTTACGTTTGTAAAATTGCTGAGTACGTCGTCAAATAAAACACTTCTTTCTTTCTTTTCCTTCCTTCCTTCCTTCCTTCCGACGCCATTTTACTTTGTGTTGCTGAGTACGTCGTCAAATAAAACACTTCTTTCCTTTTCCTTCCAATATCCTTCCTTCCTTCCGACGCCATTTAACCTAAGTAAAATGTGTTGAGTACGTCGTCAAATAAAACACTTCTTTCTTTCCTTCCTTCCAATTCTGTGTTCCTTCCTTTTACTTTGTGTTGCTGAGTACGTCGTCAAATAAAACACTTCTTTCTTTCTTTTCCTCTCACAATTCCTTCCTTCCTTCCGACGCCATTTTACTTTGTGTTGCTGAGTACGTCGTCAAATAAAACACTTCTTTCTTTCTTTTCCTCTTCCTTCCTTCCTTCCATATGTTACGCCTTTGTGTTGCTGAGTACGTCGTCAAATAAAACACTTCTTTCTTTCCTTTCCTCTCACAATATCTTCCTTCCTTTTACTTTGTGTTGCCGAGTACATATCACCGTAAAGTAAAATGTTTGAGTCCTTCCTTCCTTCCTTCCTTCTTCTTTTTTCTTTGTGTCACAATGAGTCTGTCGTCAAATAAACCTTCTTTCCTTCCTTCCTTCCTTCCTTCCTTTTACTTTGTGTTGTGAGTACGTCGTCAAATAAACACTTCTTTCTTTCTTTTCCTCTCACCTTCCTTAACCCTTGTCTTCCTTTTACTTTGTGTTGCTGAGTTACGTCGTCAAATAAAACACTTCTTTTTCCTTTCCTTCCTTCTGTGTTCCTTAACCCTTCCTTTTACTTTGTGTTGCTGAGTACGTCGTCAAATAAAACACTTCTTTCTTTCTTTTCCTCTCTTCCTTCCTTCCTTCCTTAACCATATGTCTGACATATAACCGTTTGTAAAATTGTTGAGTACGTCGTCAAATAAAACACTTCTTTCTTTCTTTTCCTTCCTTCCTGGTCCTTCCTTTTACTTTGTGTTGTTGAGTACGTCGTCAAATAAAACACTTCTTTCTTTCCTTCCTTCACTTCTGTGTGGTCCTTCCTTTTACTTTGTGTTGCTGAGTACGTCGTAAATAAAATGTGTTGAGTCCTTCGTCGTCAAATTCACTTCTTTCTTTCTTTTCCTCTCACAATATCTGTGTGGTCCTTAACCATATGTCCGACGCCATATAACCTTTAAAATGTGTTGAGTACGTCGTCAAATAAAACACTTCTTTCTTTCTTTTCCTCTCCAATTCTGTGTTCCTTAACCATATGTCCGACGCCTTATAACCTTTGTAAAATGTGCTGAGTACGTCGTCAAATAAAACACTTCTTTCTTTCTTTTCCTCTCACAATTCCTTCCTTCCTTTACCTTTGACGCCATATAACCTAAGATGTGTGAGTGTCGTCAAATAAAACACTTCTTTCTTTCTTCTTCCTTCACTTCCTTCCTTCCTTTTACTTTGTATTCCGAGACGCCATATAACCGTAAGTAAAATGTCAAATGAAAACGTCGTCAAATAAAACACTTCTTTCCTTCCTTTTCCTCTCACAATATCTGTGTGGTCCTTAACCATATGTCCGACGTTAACCGTAAGTAAAATGTGTTGAGTACGTCGTCAAATAAAAACTTCTTTTCTTTCCTTTCTTTCCTCTCCAATATCTGTGTGGTCCTTAACCATATGTCCGACGCCATATAACCGTAAGTAAAATGTGTTGAGTGTATCGTCAAATAAAACACTTCTTTCTTTCTTTTCCTCTCACAATATCTGTCCTTCCTTCCTTTTACGCCTATTGTGTAAAATGTGAGTAGTGTACGGTCGTCAAATAAAACACTTCTTTCTTTCTTTTCCTCTCACAATATCTGTGTGGTCCTTAACCATATGTCCTTCCTTCCATCCTTCCGTCCTTTTACTTTGTGTTGAGAGTACGTCGTCAAATAAAACACTTCTTTCCTTCTTTTCCTTCCTCTCACAATATCTGTGAGTACGTCCTTAACCATCTTTCCTACTTCCATTCCTTCCGTAAGTCTTTTACTTTGTGTTGCTGAGTACGTCGTCAAATAAAACACTTCTTTCCTTCTTTTCCTTCCTTCCTTCCTTCCTTCCTTTTACTTTGTGTTGCTGAGTACGTCGTCAAATAAAACACTTCTTTCCTTCCTTCCTTCCTTCCTTCCTTCCTTCCTTTTACTTTGTGTTGCTGAGTACGTCGTCAAATAAAACACTTCTTTCCTTCCTTCCTTCCTTCCTTCCTTCCTTTTACTTTGTTTTGCCGAGTACGTCGTCAAATAAAACACTTCTTTCCTTCCTTCCTTCCTTCCTTTCCTTCCTTTTACTTTGTGTTGCCGAGTACGTCGTCAAATAAAACACTTCTTTCCTTCCTTCCTTCCTTCCTTTTACTTTGTGTTGCCGAGTACGTCGTCACATAAAACACTTATTTCCTTTCTTCCCTCCTTCCTTCCTTTTACTTTGTGAGAATCACTCAATGCTTTGAAATGTTTCTGTTACACGATGGTTCGTAACGATAGTTTGTCATTTTATTCTCTCTATATTGTTGTTTAAATCATTAATCTTAAAGGGACATTCCTGAGTTTGCGGAAATTTTTAAGATGTTATCGACTAACAGAGACTTTTTAACGACTGTAATTACATATCAAATATATTTTTTCTGCATAAAATATTAGTAGCTGCATATTAAACGTGTTTCTGATAGTTCTAATATTTGTAGTACATGTAGGTTAAATTTCATTTTATTTCCTAAAATATAATTTTTTCGTAGGTACGATATTATTTGAAGACAAAATCCAGTTTGGGATTCTTACAAATATTAAGACGTCCAGAAACACATTGAATATACAGACACTGATATTCTAAACAAGAAAATATATTTAATATGTAAGTTTAATCGTACACATATTTTATTAGTCAGAAGCATCTTACAATGCAGCAAACTCAGGAATGTCCCTTTAAGAACATGTTACAACATCGACATCTTACAACGGGGAAAAAAGCTGTTATTCGATTTTACCATATTTAAATATGTAGGCCCAGATTTTACAAATGACTCTTAATTCATTTTCATATCGTCGTTATTTTTGATAACACATACTTATTTACACATGCACGTGTGTTAACGATTTCAAGATATACGACTGGCTGGTCCTATGTGATGACCAGGTCACCAATGACATACATCCAATGAAAAAACAGCACGATCGAAATAGATTACACTGTGACGTATAGTTAACCTAACAATCATTTGTCTGCGACACATAAGTGCAACGGCTGTAAATAATTTTCAGTCGAAAAAGATGTTAAAATTTGCTTAAAACATGTTGGTTTTTTTTAGGATATGTAAGAAATAGAATAATATACTCTTAAACAAAAAGGGGTCATAAGTGAACTTTTAAAGGTGACAGGTTTTTTTTATCAGTAAATCGCAAATTCAAACAATGCTCATTTATGACTAAAAACAAAACAATAACAACTGTATGATCAACAGAATGAAAAAGATTGACAGAAATAATGTTCCACAGTGATTAATCGACCTTCCTGGAAATTGCCAAATCGAGAATGACACCCCACACACGTGTACGGGGCAACTGCATGAAGCATATGCAAACTATGGAATGTGTTTCGGTCTGTTGATAAACAGACCTGAACGTTCTTTACTAGGATGTCTGTGGTCAAAACGTATGTTCGGCCTAATAGTTGATATTAACATTAATATTTTAGGTTTCCCTACTTTTTTGAAGAGTATATATCCCCTCGTGATGCTTCTACAGCTCATAATACATACATACATACATATATATATATATTATAAGCTGTAGAAGCATCACAAGGGTTTATAGATTTGTACCCCGAGCCTAAGGCGAGGTGTACTAGAGCATACATAGGGTAGAAAAATCCATAAACCTCTTCTGATGCTTCTACAATGAATTTATCTTGCCGACATGTTTAATTACAAGATTTTCTTCAAACACATCCAGGTTCATTAATAATGTTCAAACAAACAAAAAATAATAATAATAAAAAATTCAATAGCATCATGTATCCAGTTTAGTGTTATTGTAAGGAGATGTAAAACGACGTCACTGGGATACTGACGTCATTCAAATTCAAAATTAGTTGTATTATTACAATGCTTCGCCACATCAAAATGCTCGCTTTTGTTCAATTTCATTTTCCAAGTGGTTGGCAAATCGATTGACAGCCATGTATATATATTAATACAATAACAACAGTCCGATCTTACAGGTGGAGTATAAGAGAGTTGACTTCGACAACGCGGGGTATAAATTATAAGGTTAAATAAGCAATGCAATTCGAGTATTTACATGAAGGCGATATATATATATATATATATATATATATATATATATATATATATATATATATATATATATATATATATATATATATATATACATATATATACATATATATACATATATATGCATATATATGCATATATATATATATATATATATATATATATATATATATATATACATACATATATATATACATACATACATACATATATACATACATATATATATATATATATATATATATATATATATATATATATATATATATATATATATATATATATAAAGTGTATTATGCGAGCCTTTGGCGAGCATAATACATTATTGTTACTACTCAAAAGAATTTAAGGGTCAGACGATATTTTCGACATTATTTTCTGAATGTCAATTATATTAGCTAGACCATAATGTCACGCATGGTATTGTTCCATTTTGACGAAAGTGGGTCTAAGCAACCCATAAATGAATTAAAATCCACTGTCATTGACACTGTCGACTAATTCTAATGGCGAAAATATGCTTACATTTGCACGTAAATTAGGGCGAAAGCGAAAGGTCTGCTAAGTGCCCATAACTTGCTTTTTCACAAAGCGCTTCATTTGCACGCTTTGCACGTGTATTCCATGTTCCCAATGCTGAATTTCTGTATAATTGGAGCTTGCGTTCGTGTACGGTGCACACTCCAAATTCGACAATGGTACGACGTCAACTGACTATCGAAGATCGAGGAAGGGCTATTGCTTAGCTTGAGGATGGCAATACGCAAAGAAATGTTGCTCTGAGACTTGGTGTCAGTCAGAGTGTCGTTGGCCGACTGTGGCAACGATACCAAGCAACGAATTCTGTTCGAAATCGTCCACGTTCGGGAAGACCCCGAAGCACTACAAATAGAGAGGACCGCTACATCACCAATATGGCTCTACGTCAACGCACATCCACTGCACGCCGATTACGTGACAATCTGCGGACTGCGACTGGAACTTGAGTGTCTGATCAAACCATACGCAATCGTCTGAGAGCCAATAATCTACGCTGCCGTCGCCAGGCTGTTCGACCACCACTCCTACCACGTCACAGAACGGCCAGACGTCACTGGTGCACGCTTCACCTGCGGTGGCAACGTGTTCAATGGGGTCGAGTGATGTTCACTGATGAGTCCAGGTTTAGTCTCCAGTTCAACGACGGTCGGGTTCGTGTCTACAGATGTCCTGGGGAGCGCTTCGCTGACGTTAACGTTAGACAACGTCACCGGTTCGGTGGTAGCAGCGTCATGGTGTGGGGCGGCATCTCTATCCACCACAGGACCCCCCTCTATGTGGTGGATGGCAATCTGAATGGAATCCGCTATCTGAATGAGATTATCCGGCCGTTGGTTCTCCCAGGCCTTCAGCAGATTGGCGGCGGGGCAGTTCTGCAGGATGACAATGCCAGACCCCACCGCGCCAGGGTGGTAACGGACTTTCTCAGACAACAAGGTATCGCCAGGATGGATTGGCCAGCATATTCGCCTGACTTGGCCCCAATAGAGAGCGCCTGGGACGAATTAGGCAGGAGAGATCGGGATAACGATGCCTCTCCGGCCAACCTTCATGATCTGGGTCAACTTCTTATGGCAGAGTGGCAGGCCATTCCCCAAGAGTTCTTCAGACGTCTGATCAACAGCATGAGGCAACGATGTGTCGAGTGTATTCGCGCCAGGGGTGGATTCACACACTATTAAACGAATGTTCTAATGTGTAAAATCCATGTTTGACAACCTTTAACTTTGACAGCATGTCATGTGACTTTCTTGTATACAGTGACGTTTATTTGTGGGTTTTTGTAAATATGGAACAATAAATTAAATTTTTGGTGTAGTTTACATCATCAATCTAATACACTCTGAAACTTATTTGGTTATAAATTTTTGACCTTTAAATTCTTTTGAGTAGTATATATTAAATTGACGATACCGAAACACACGAGGGTGATAATCTCTTCATAATATAATCTCACGTTTAATACAACGTGTTTTTGTAAACTGTACACGCAACTTAAAATTCAGTCCGCCATTACTAGATATTCAAATGACGTAAGAATATGTGGCGCGGTGTCGTTTTTAATGGAAATGACGCCAAACTCGAATGATATCATCTTGGATGTCCTTACATTAAAATAGACTAGTGCTTAACGGTTTTTTTTTTTTTTTTTTTTGGGGGGGGGGGGGGGGGTTGTTTTCTGAACGCTGAACAGCTTTCAGTGTAAAATTGCTATTGAAATTATTTAATGACTATGAATGCATACGTCAGATATGGAGTGTCACCCTAGTACGTTTGCTTAAATGCCAATAAACCTAGTGCCGTGACCTCGATTAATTTACATCTAATTTGCAAAGTTATCAAGTTCTTGAAGTATTTAATCTGATAAATATCACATACTTTAATTGCACTGGAAATGTAAGAGAGAGAGAGAGAGAGAGAGAGAGAGAGAGAGAGAGAGAGAGAGAGAGAGAGAGAGAGAGAGAGATGATGAGAGTACGAGCAATCATCAAAGTTCATACGTTTATCATCGAGTTGTGATAAATTATGATATCACAAGTCACGAGGAGGGTATTCTTTCTATCATCCATTATCATTCTTTTCATTAGCGACAAAATTAATGTAAACAATGTCAGTAATGTGGGTTGAATGTCATTATATTTGGCATCGGTAAACTCGTTAACTAGCAGAATGCCAGTGGCGTGACATCGCTAATAAATAGATTTAGCTCTGAAACAAACACAGTGACGTAACAAAAGAAGCGATATCTCCTTGGAAAATATCGCAGGAGATATCACAAATTATAGTGCCAGCGATATCTCCCATATGGTTAAAAATATTTTGGTACATACATGGGCGTACATAGGATTTTGAAAAGGGGGTTCCAAAATAGATTGCAGAGATATTGGGCATATTATATTTCTATGTTGAGTAAATATAATAATGTCAGATATCAATGTCAGATATATTAAATTATAAAAAAGCGATTTCAGGGTGTGTGTGTGTGTGTGTGTGGGGGGGGGGGGGGGTTCAGTCGAACCCATCGAACCCCCCCCCCCATGTACGCCCATGACATATCAAAGTGATACGTCCCACTAGAATGCCAAGTGGGACATAACACTTTTGACGTAGCACGATGACGTCATCGATTGGCGAACTACAACCTTACAGGAACGTCAAGGAAACGAGATGAGTGATATAAATTAAGATCGATTATGTTTAATAAATATGATATTAAACTCGCTATCATTTCGTATCATGTTTATGTCCCTCGTGAAATAATTTCCATTTTCACTCCCTAGAGCTCCTGATAATTGAAAATTATTTCACTCGGGACATAAACATGATACTAAATAATAGCTCGTTTAATATCCTATAAATATTATCCCACGGATTGGAATTGATTTATTTATACCTCACAGCAGTAAATAATTCTATGTCTTGCTCTCTTAATACAAAATAAAAGCAAAACCTTTGTAAACTAAGAGCAGTCTTTCATTCTTAACCAACTGCATTTACATTACATCAACAAGCTAATTTAACCACATGCGCCATAAATATAGTCCCCAGTTGTACAAAGGAAAAACAAATTCACCATAAAAATTTCAATTCAGTAACAGATTTTTTTGTTGTTGTTATAAACAGAATAGGACGTGGATCGGCAACTTCGCGAATAAATCGAGTTATCTCCGCGGAAAAGTAATCCCACAACGGCGTATGCAGAAATCGTCGAGCCCTAGTGTCAGGCAGACTTATTTATCACCATGCAAAAGCTACATATGTCCGTCCTGTGGGCAAAAACCAATGAATACGGAATAATATCGCATTTTGAAAATAACGAGAGGAAAGATTGCAAGTATCGCTGAGTAGGTTACGCTACATATAGAATTAATAACGATGTTATCACGACCAGTCCATCGGCTCAACCAATCAAATTGGTTAGTTTGTTTTGGGGATTACAGATTTTGTGGATAAAGCTTGAAGACTTTTTCTTGGACAAGGCTATTAATCAATCACTACGGCCTATTATAAATTTTATTGTTTTTTGTTTTGTTTTGTTTTTGTTTTGTTGTTTGTTTGTTTTTTTGTTTGTTTGTTTGTTGTTGTTGTTTTAAAAAAAAATTACGGTGAACGTTACGAGGTTAGATAGTTTTCTATTGGGGATTTGACATAGCGGATTGTAGGGGAAATGCGGGCGTTTTAGGGATTATTCCAAGAGGTAGTACTAAACCAAATAACTTCCGGCTGGGTCAAAGTTCGAGGTGCACCCAACTTTTGATAGAGAAGTGAACACCACAAGTCCTGTGATTGGTTATAAATGTGAGTGTGTTGGTTGTAAAAAATAATAGTTTCATCTGGGTAAAAAAAATTAGCAATTTTATTTCATCTAGTACCAATGTGTCAAGTAGCCTTGTGCTTGAAACATATATGGGGTACCTGTAAAAAAAATTGTACTCGAATTTTGTGCGAAACTAGGGTAGTCATAGACGCTACCCGTTATCTCAGAAACGAGCAGCTTGACCCCCATTTTTTTTCTGATTCACTTTACGTGTAAGGGGTGGTAGTATTTATATCCGTGGCGTTTATGTCGGTTGATACGTTGCAGGTAGGAGTTTTAGCCACATATGTTACTATTGTCGTCTATGGGATTTGATTTAGTAGTATACACCCAAGATACGTAGCCTTGACCTTCTGTCCAATCTCTTAGGCCACTCTAATGCCAATCTGATTAAAATTAGCTCTACTGGGTCTACCAGTAGATCTAACAGCATTGCATGGACTCCCATGTCTAGGTGACATTTCATCTATAAATAACAATTTAAATATTGACCAATTACACTTCGCCTTTTATAATGTTATTCGGGAGCATACAAATTCTAAAAATAACGGGCTAGACTATTTATGCAATAGGCGAAATTGTTGGTCTATTTCAACATTGAAACAACAGGGGAAAAAGTCTGGATTGTATACTAGTATAGACAGATTTTATGGATATACCATCACGTTTTTTTTTTCGGTTTTATATAAAATTTTATATTGCAATTAGTTTTCACCCGAATCATTTCGTATACCCCCGGCATAATCCCGAATGTTTTCAAATTCTTTTCAAATCACTGGCATGATTTTGCAAGTAAGGTTTTGATTGGTCGAATGAAAGGTCAACTTGACATGAGCTTCAACGGGCTGCTGTTAGATTTGTAAATGTAATGTTTTTTGAAGTATGATGTTTTCTAAATGAATGAACGAATGAATGAAAGAACGAACGGACGAACAAACAAACGAACGAATGAATGAATGAATATTTAACGGCACACCAGCACAAAAATACACATCGGCTACTGGGTATCAAAAAAGGTAAATATATGGAAACATTATGTACATTATAAATAACATTTCCATAACTAATTATGTTTTATAGTCATGTCTTATCTCTGGGGCTAGCGGACGGAACGTCGCCCAGTGGTAAAGGGCTTACTTGATACGCGGTCGGTCTAGGATCGATCCTCGTCGGTGGACCCATTGGGCTATTTATCGTTCCAGTCAGTGCACCACAACTGGTATATCAAAGACTGTGATATGTGCTATCCTGTCTGTGGGATGGTGCATATTGAGATATTGAGATCAGTTTGTTTCTGTTTGTATTTTCAACAACATCTCTAAATGTTGTTATACATATAGGAGATCCCTTGCTACTAACGAAATAATGTAGCGTGTTATCTCTCAAAGACTATATGTCAGATTACCAAAAGTTTGACGTCCATTAGCTGATGATTAATAACTCAATATGCTCTAGTTGTGTAAAACTTTAATTTTACCTTTTGGTTCAGGTGAAGCTGTTTCAAGTTCAAGCAGCAATCTCTACATAGGATATATGACTTTATCAAAAAAAAATATTTCGGAACAGGGTCTTATAGTTGGTCAACACCGTAAGAGGATGGTGGGTCATCGGAAACTCTTAAATAATTGATGAATAGAATAGAATAAAACAGATGTTTAACGATACACCAGCACGAAAACTACATCGGCTGTTGGGTGTCAAACTATGGTAAAGGCAAAACTTTAAATAATGGATGCACAATCAAAGACCGCGAACCAAAAAACTACAAAACATTTTCTTTGAGTTACAAAGAATGCCGCTGATATGTATATAGTAAAGTGAAAGTGAAGCTTTGTTGAGGTTTCCTCTCGTCTTTCTTGACATGGTCTCAAGGGGAGATTTTGTTTTATATTGTCTCCTTGAAGAATTCCAATATCCCAAACTCTATGAATTAATGCAATTCCTATTGTGGGTATTCTCACAATGAGTCTATTTTAATCTGTATATAACGACTACCTGCTAATAAAGTTGACTTTTGTAAGTTCTTTATTATATAGAGGTTTACAGAAGACCTAGTAAGTTAGAAGAAAATGTGTGTCTAATCCATTTGTTAAAGCAATAAAATATGTTTCAATCAATCAAATACTGGATGTATACAGTGTCCTACGTCATTTGTGGTCGATTAGGACATTTGTGGCAGTAACATTGCAACATTTGTGGTCGTTGTGATATTTGTGGTCGTTGCGACATTTGTGGGCACTACAATAACTCAGTCGCTTACTCAGTGAACTGTCTCTGGTATTAGCCTCCTGTGTGCTGTTTTCGCCAGTGATCTATATTCGAGCGGTCCTTTAGGATTTCAAATTTAATAAACTCGACACAGGACCCTTGATGGACTGAGGTGAGGGTGTGCGAGAGACGCGTAAATATTAAAGCAGATTAATTGCATACAAAAGAATCCAGTCGCTTGATGTATACGAACCCATGGGTATGCTGTCGTGTGGAGCTTTTCATTTTTATATCCATTGAACCACCAAAGGCCGTGGTATGTGCTATCTTGTCTATGGGATGGTGAATATAAAATATACCTTGCTACTAATGGAGAAATGTAGCGGGTTTCATCTTTAAGACTATATGTGAAAATGACCAAATGTTGGACATCCAATAGCCGATGATTAGTAAATCAATGTGTTCTAGTGGTGTCGTTAAACAAAACACACTTCAAAACAAACTTCTTCCAATAGCCGATGATTAGTAAATCAATGTGTTCTAGTGGTGTCGTTAAACAAAACACACTTCAAAACAAACTTCTTCCAATAGCCGATGATTAGTAAATCAACGTGCTGTAGTGGATATCGTTAAACAAAACACACTTCAAAACAAACTTCTTCCAATAGCCGATGATTAGTAAATCAATGTCCTCTAGTGGTGTCGTTAAACAAAACCAACATTAACTTTGAAAACATTAAGGAATATGGCTGGAATGAGAAACAGCCCAATGGGTCCACCGACGAGGATCGATCCTAGACCGACCACGCATCAGACGAGCGCTTTTACCTCTGGGCTACGTCCCGCCCCCAAATGCTTTTGAAAATGAAATTGGTGGATGCGTGAGCCCTGTTTTCGCCACCAGGGCCGTAGCTAGGATTTTTTGTCGGGGGGGGGGGGGGGGGGGGGGGGGGGGCAATTGAGTAGTTAATAGTCTAAAACTCCTTAAACAGTAAAGAAGAGAATTTTCTTTAAGTTTCTATAATGCTTTCCGGATTTGTTTCGGGGGGAGGGGGGCAACTGCCCATCTTACCCCCCCCCCCCCCCGCCCCCTGTTAGCTACGGCCCTGGCCACTGTCATTCAAATACGAAATTAAGTTTCTTTGCCTGCAAAGGATATCTGATCTTGTCTGAACTATGATTTCAACGCAGTCTGTAGGATCATTGCCACTCTATAGCGCGTGCTAGTACGGGCGCCAAACATATTTCTACAGCTTCGGTAACAAATGGATTTCTCAATGTACACACGGTGTTGCATAGAATAATATTTAAGGCAAGGTGCTGTAAGTATTTTTACAGAAATATTGCTCAAAGTGTTTTCAAAACTCCATTTTGGAAGTAATCGCGCAACCGGAAGGAAGGAAGGAATGTTTTATTTAACGATGTAACCGACACATTTCAATTTCCGTAATATGGCGTCGGACATAGGGTTAAGAACCACACGGATAATAAAAGAGGAAACCCGCTGCCGCCACCTAATGGACTACGCTTAACGACATCACTAGAGCACATTTATTTATTAATTATCGGCTGATGGATGTCAAACATTTGGTAATTCTGACATATAGTATTAAAGAGGAAAGCCGTTACATTGTTGTTTTTTCATTAACAAGGCATGTTTTATACGCAGCATTCCACACACAGGATAGTACATACCACGGTCTTTGTTACACCAGTTGTGGAGCATTGGTTGGCACAAGAAATAGGCCAATGGGCCAACCGACAGAGTTGAATTATTCTGGACCGACGGCGCATTAGGCGAGCACTTTACCACTTGGCTACATCATGCCCACTTGCGCAATAGGGGCAGAGTATCTGTTAACCGTCATTATATAGGGCTGTTCCATTTCATTAGACAACGAATTAAAACAACAACAACAATAACAGAGCTTCTTGATAACTGAACTTTCTTGTTAAAAACACTATCGTATGTTAATTTGGCGTCTCTGTTGCCAATATTTCTGACGACATATGACAGACAGATTTAGATAGAATCCTCTCAAATTAAAAACCCATAGAAATGCTCTCCTAATAGTTAAGAAATTCCATTCGCATCTACGTTTTCATTTCTGAAAAGTAATTGCATCACGAGATGGCGTCACCATGGTAACTATAGAGGTTCTCCAAATAGGCTTGAACATCTTCAGTGATGTTTGTAAACATATTAGCCGAAACGTCATTTTGTTAACGACGCTTGACCAGTTTTCGAGAGCAGTGTTTTGTCGCTGTCGTGATGTAGAATAAATGGTCGTGTTTATAAATAGTGCTTTTGTTGTGTTTGTAAAATGGCCACATTTAGAGACAAAATAAAATAAAATTAAATATCAATTACTCCAGCCACCTGCAAAAACACCTAATACTATAACTACCACTCCCTCCAAGAAAAAAACAACAACACCAAACAAATCTGTCTATATATCTGACCGCCTCTCTCTCTCTCTCTCTCTCTCTCTCTCTCTCTCTCTCTCTCTCTCTCTCTCTCTCTCTCTCTCTCTCTCTCTCTCTCTGTCTGTCTCTGTCTCTTTTCCATAAATTGAAACATTTCACCAATAAACATTTCAGCTATATTTGTCCTGAAAATTAGATTACAAATCATTCAATTTGGGAACTATAACAAACTGGCAAGCAGTCACTCGAACGAGAAAAATAGACACTCCCATCCGATTTCAGGAGAATTCAACATGTTCTGCCCCCTTCATACCAATGAAGTGGAAAGTCGTCATTAGATTAAGCCGCGCCGATTTAGGTGGGGGCTCAAGAGACTCACACCCACTATTTTCGGTCACGTAATCAATTATTCGTTTGCGTAAGGTGTCGAGAGTGTTGTTTTTCAATGCTATCGAACATCAT
Source organism: Gigantopelta aegis (assembly GCF_016097555.1). Classification (NCBI taxonomy): domain Eukaryota; kingdom Metazoa; phylum Mollusca; class Gastropoda; order Neomphalida; family Peltospiridae; genus Gigantopelta; species Gigantopelta aegis. The sequence continues at coordinate 38,000,186 of NC_054713.1, read as the reverse complement.
TACATTAAAGTTACGCCAACTGTTAAAAACTTTTTGATTCCCGCTTAATTAAGGAAGGGATGCAGTGCTATCTATCCACTTGATAACTTCGATTATTTAATTCAATACAGATTTAAAGGGACATTCCTGAGTTTGCGGAAATTTTAAAGATGTTATCGACTAACAGATACTTTTTAACGATTGTAATTACATATCAAATATATTTTTCTGCATAAAATATTAGTGACTGCATATTAAACGTGTTTCTGATAGTTCTAATATTTCTAGTAGGTTAAATTTCATTTTATTTCCTAAAATATTATTTTTGTCGTACGTACGAAATTATTTCAAGACAAATCCAGTTTGGGATTCTTACAAATATTAAGACGACCAGAAACACATTGAATATACAAACACTGATATTCTAAACAAGAAAATATATTTAATATGTAAGTTTAATCGTACAAATATTTTATTTGTCGGAAGCATCTTACAATGCAGCAAACTCAGGAATGTCCCTTTAACGGTTTTATAAACGTTTCTTGTGTTTTCAGTGTCAGAGAGTGTCGTGGCGGCAGGGAGATAAATACACTTAGCAGCGGCATGTTACCCACGAATTGTTTACATGGTAAATACAACACACGTTTGAGAGAGAGAGAGAGAGAGAGAGAGAGAGAGAGAGAGAGAGAGAGAGAGAGAGAGAGAGAGAGAGAGAGAGAGAGAGAGAGAGAGAGAGAGAGAGAGAGAGAGAGAGAGAGAGAGAGAGAGAGAGCGAGAGGGGGGGGGGGGGGGGCTTTATTGGTTTGCAAGTAAATAAGATTTTTTTTATTTCGCAAGACTGTACCTGAATATGTTGTTTACAAGATTGTTAAACTAAATACACTAATTATTTCACACCACCTATTTCCGTATACCAAATAAGAATACAAGCCTGAGGAGTAGTGACCTCCTAGCAGCCGTGAGGCGGCAAATTAGAGGGTGCTTTTGAAGACTGCACATATTTTTATGTTTGTTTGCCTGCCTGTTTTTTGTTGTTGTTTTTATTTGTTTGCTTGCTTTTTCCTCCAGATTTAAGTTTATAACACCTAATTCAAATACCTTGGAATCAGAATTCATGGACTGGTTATTATCACTATATAATGCGATTCACTAAGGAAAATGCTTCCCACCCTCAAAGTTCCGTAATGTCTAAACAAAGTTAAAGTTTGTTTTGTTTAACGACACCACTAGAACATTGGATGTCAAACATTTGGTAATTCTGACTCATAGTCATCAGAAGAAACCCGCTACATTTGTTCTAATGCAGCAGGGGATCTTTTATATGCACCATCCCACAGACAGGATAACACATACCACGACCTTTGATATACCAGTCGTGGTGCACTGGTTGGAACTTTTATATGTCAATAACCCTCTAACTGTTTTAATATGCTGTACTGATGAGTTTTATATCACATTAAAGTATATTTTCTGCTGTTTCTAAATTCACTTCTTTAAAATAGTAAAAAGTGTAGGGTATGTTAAGGAATGTCATACATGCTATACAAAATAAAAGGAAGATTACAAGTTTATAAATTTGAAAATGGTTGATCGACGAATGGAAAATGTCAATCAGTCAAACTTGATTTATGAAATACAACATCAGCTGAAACCCATTAGCGTCATTTTGCTGTTTGAAAAAGCCATCTTTTGGCAATTAACCGTATTATCTTTTAAAATAATCAAAACACATTGCGTGTGTAGTGATAACCCTCCATCCAGAAGTCATGTAATATAAAAAATAAATGACTTTTAAAATGTCACAAAAATTATTACTTTTTTTTAAATGAAAATGTGAAAGAATTTTTTTTATTCTTAAAAGGACTGAAAGGAGATTCCTGAAATTGTTAAGATGTTGCTGACTAACAAAGTCCTTTTAACGACTAAAATTACATATTGAATATATTTTTTCCTGCATAAAATATCAGTGACGATATATACTCTGTCAAAAAAGAAACGCATTGCTGAATGACCATGCTTATTAATGGTCCTACAATGGGACAGCATGCCCAAATGCACCCTAAAACAAATTTAACGCACGTTGTGCGACAATTGCATGACATTGGCGTGAAATGGTCAGATTTTGGCGAATGCACGTGAAACTCGGGGAAAAGATTGGGGTAGTGATGAGTATTTAAAGCTGAAATGTTCGCACTGATGCCTCATTTCCATTTCCACGTAGACGAGTTACAAGATGCCAAGACTAAGCCTGCCAAATCGAAACATTTGCAATAGGTCGCCTCCAGTTAGATGAATCGCAGTCAGCAGTCGCACGCCACATGAACGTCCATCAGAGCACCATTTCACGTCTCTGGTGCAGGTACCAGCAGTTTCAATCAGCTGAAGTCCGGCCCAGAAGTGGAAGACCTCGCATAACAATTGCAGCACAAGATCGCTACATCCTGGTTCTGCACTTGCGTCACCGAACTGCCACACCAACGAACATTGCTGGACGCATACCTTGTTTGAGAAGGGTGTCTGCACAAACCATTCGGAACCGACTTCAAGAAGCTGGGTTACGAGCTAGGGGACCATATGTTGGCCCCGTCCTGCGACGTCAACATCGACATTTACGTGTTCGCTGGTGCACGAATGTATAGGGGTGGAACTTGGGAAACTGGCGGCGAGTATGGTTCAGCGACGAGTCACGTTTCCTTCTACAGCGACGTGATGGACGACACCGTGTTTACAGACGCCGCAATGAACGTTTTGCCAACAACTGCGTCGCCCAAGTTGACAGATTCTGTGGCGGGAGTGCCATGATGTGGGGAGCCATCTCATACACCGGCAGAAGTGAACGTGTGTTCGTACAAGGCAACCCGACAGCTGTACGCTACCGGAATGAAATTCTTCGCCATCACATGCTTCCCATTTTGGATCGACAGAGAGAATTCTTTCAGAAGGACAGTGCCAGGACGCATACGACACGTGTAACAACGGATTTCCTACAGAATAACATTAATGTGCTGCCATGGCCATCAATATCGCCAGATCTCAACCCCATTGAACATCTATGGGACGAACTGGACAGACGTGTACACCAGCGTGAGCTGGAGCCTCAGACGCTTCCGCAACTGCAGGAGGAATGGGCTAGGATTTCACGTGCCCGGATTCAGAGACTCATTCAGTCTATGCCAAGGAGATGTCGCACAGTGATTGCTGCTGCTGATGGCCACACAAGGGTACCGATTTCAGCGCCCTCGTGCGACGCTGTTTGATGACCAAAACGCCTTCACTGCCATCAGTCCATAGCACGAACATTGTCACATATTCATGTCAAATTTGACTGTGATACGATCATAAATAACGAAATTATGCCACTTTGCATTAAAGAGATAATTCCATGAATATTTCGCCTATCGTTTCATTTTTGACAGAGTATATTAAACGTGTTTCTTTTTATTGTCCTAGTGTTTGTATTAGGTCAAACTTCATTTTATTTCCTAATATGTATTTTTTTTGTTCATGCGTACGATATATCTCGTTCCAGCCAATATACCATGGCTGGCATATCAAAAGCCGTGATATGTGCTATCCTGTATGTGGGATGGTGCATATACAATATCCTTTGTTACTAATGGAACAATTTCCAAATGTTTGACATCCAATAGCCGATGATAGCTGTTTTGTTTAACGATACCACTGGAGCACATCGAATAATTAATAATCGGCAATTGAATGTCAAACATTTAACGTTTTGGTCTTCAGTGGAAACCCGCTACATTTTCCCCATTAGCAGCAAGGGATCCACAGACAGAATAGCACATAGTATGGTTTTTGATATACCAGTCGTGGTGTACTGGTTGGGACGGGAAAAAACCCACAGTGGGTCCGCCGAGGATGTTCGATCCTACTCTCTAAACATCTCCTGCGAACGCTCTACCGACTGAGCTAAATCTCAGCTTAAAATATACTAAAACATGACTAACTGATCCTCATAGAATAGGAGGAGCTGGACGTAGCCCAGTGGTAAAGCGCTCGCTTGATGCGCGGTCGATCTAGGATCGATCCCTGTCAATAGACACATTGGGCTGTTTCTCGTTCCAGCCAGTGCACCACGACTGGTAACCTTTTGTTGTTGAGCATATATAATACATGTATTTATATTTTTACAGGATGGATAAGCAAAAGCAAAACAAGAAGGGGAAAAAGTCACATTACTTGAAGTCGTCGCAGCAGAAGCGACAGAAGCTGAACAAACTGGAGGCTGGCATGCGTGGTTTCCTCGTCAAGTATAACCGAGATGAGAAGCAGGCGGTCCGCGAGACGTACAACGTCCTCAGTGAATACGCCGATATCGTGTACAGAGCCGAACAAGAGCAGGTTTGTTAAAGTCATCACTCCACATATTGGGGCGAGGCGTAGCCCAGTGGTAAAGCGCTCGCTTGATGCATGGTCAGTTTGGGATCGATCCCCGTTAGTGGGCCCATTGCGCTATTTCTAGCTCCAGCCAGTGCACCCCGACTGGTACAGCAAAGGCCGTGGTATGTGCTATTCTGTCTGTGGGATTGTGGATGTAAAATACCCCTTGCTACTAATGGAAAAATGTAGCGGGTTTTCTCTAAGACTGTCACTATTGTCGTTCCAGCCAGTGCACCACGACTGGTGTCACGGGGATCCTATAATACCCGTAACTGAATAAAACACGATTATCCAAATATCTCTTCTAACTGTATATCTATTAGATCTCTCTGTATCGGGCAGTCGAATACCCGAGTAGCTCGGCTCTAGGTATAATCAGAGATAAGATCTTATATAAATATATATATATATATATATATATATATATATATATATATATATATATATATATATATATATATATATATATAGCACGTTTAGTTCACTAGAAAACACAACAAAACACAATACACTTTGGAATCTGTATTAACACTACGCTGACAAATGTACTTGCCGCAGTAGTTAATTAACAACAACAAAATAATAACAACCCAAAGCTAATCACTTAATTAGTTAATCACTAGGTGTCTAATTTACACAATATTCTAATCACTTCACCGTGATACAACACACACACGTGTGATAATTGAGAAACGCTGCCAGGGGAACTTAATTAATAAAGGAATTACAACTCTATTCCTAACTGGTTAATTTTTAATTAACCCTTAAATACTCATTCAGTAACCTTGTAATACAGAATTAATACTGGTACCTATCACAATAAAGACAATAACACACAGTTTACCTAGGTCCTCTAGGATGACCGGCTAAGCTTTATCTTACCAAATACTCGTATACAAATATTAGAACAGTGAAGCCTACAATTTACTTCTTCAAATTACCGGAGACACTGTCTAAAGAATATTGGTATAATACAGTATTAAAATATTTAAAGTCACATCAATCACATCAAGGTCATACAACAGAGCAGAAATAAATATATTTACCAAGTCCGGTCTGAACTAATATATTTCGTTCAGTTGGACCACGTCCGTTCCTCTGGATACTTCCAATGTTTCTCCCCGTTATATCTAAAATCCTATCTATTTATTAAAAAATCTCAGACTAGTCCGGAGACAGGCGAAAATCACCAGGGGGCACAACGCGGTACCTCACCTATCATGTGATATTTCCACAACTCCCAGAGACGGTATATTTTCTTAGAAGCCTAGACTGATCGACGCCTAGTTCGCCAGAGATACCATGGTCGCGCGGAGGTATTACGTAACCACTCTCCACATGGCCTCCACACCTGGTCTGGGTGTGTTTGGGGCGCAGGACTACCACCGTCGCACGGGAGTATTACGTAACCAAGCTGCACACGGCCCTCTAAAACAATTAACATCGCCACAGGCGAAAAGATAAGAGCATGTTCCGTCACACACCCCCACCTCAAAAAGGATATTTCCTTTACTCTAGGAATAGGGAAATATACTACATTTAAACAAAACAAGAGTACGTTAACCAACGCATCCGGGTATTTATAACACATAGTAATAAGGTGACTACCAGTAATCACACTGAGTCTCTGAGTCCCTGGTATACAATGGTATATATATAGAAATCAAGAACGTCAACACATTAGCACAACGTTCAACTTCGGGACAGGGGATCAGCGATTACATTGGATGTGCCGTTGATATGTTCAATGGTAATTGGGAATTCCTGCAGAAGAAGACTCCATCTCAAAACTCTCTGGTTGGTGGCTTTCATTCTGTGAATGAAGGTAAGCGGATTATGGTCAGTAAAGACAACCACTTGATGCAATGCCGATTTCACGTAGATCTGAAAATGCTTCAGAGCTTGTACCATGGCCAAAGCTTCCTTCTCTATAATGGAATAGTTCACCTGGTATTTGTCAAACTTTTTGGAGAAGAAACTTACAGGATGGTCCAGTCCATTTTCGTCTTCTTGGAACAGCACGGCTCCAGCTCCCACGTCACTGGCATCCACAGCCAGCTTGAAAGGCATTTGGTAGTCTGGTGCCATCACGAGAGACAAGGAGAGTATCTGCTTGAGACGGTTGAATGACTTCTCCCATTCGTCTGACCAATGGAACTTCGATTCCTTCTTTAGTGCCGCACGTTTTACAGGTTTTATCCGATAGGCATGCTGTCGACTCGGTGTAGCGTTGGGTTCCAAAGGCACATCCTGGATTAAGGTATTGGTAACCGTTGGAAAGTCCTGACAAATGGAAACATTTTCTTGTATCAACGTAGTCAGCTCTGCTCGCCGGGGGCTGTCAAGGTGCAAGTCCGGACTCAAGTCTGCTAAAATCTGGCTGTTGGTTAATTTAATCTCTGCAGTCTTGACGTCATCACAGGAAATTGAGTGACTCTCAATTTGGACAGGTAACACTGGAACTATCGGCAGTCTGTCAAAATAACCTTTTAGCAAATTGATGTGACAATACCTACTTTTCCTATCAGGAGCGTTTATCACATACCCTGTCTCATTAACCCGTTTGTGCACAACATAGGGACCGAAATACCTGTTCTGCAATGAACCCCGTTTAATGGGAAGGTACAGCAGCACCTTATCCCCTAGTTTAAATTCCCGACTCCTAGCCTTCCTATCAAACACTGATTTTATTTTGCTCTGAGCATAGCTCAGATGCTTCCTAACTAGTTCGGTCGCCGGCAACCTCCTATCTCTAACTCTCTTATTCATTAATACTCCCTCGTCCATATAATAACCTGACATCTGATCCTCCATCTCACCCACAGTTAACAATGTAGTGCGAGCTGCCAACAAATTTGGATCAGCCCCCTGCTCTAGGATTAACTCTTGTCTATTACAAGGTAAGTCCCCTCTATCAAACACAACTGGTTCATTTCCCCTCTGCGGGAGGTCAACAGGTTCCACCACATTTAGTTCCTCAGTTGACTTATCTACCATTTTACTGATAACCTCATCCACTCCAATTTCATGGCTCACACACGTATCAGACAAATCACAATTTTCCTCTGGGTCTCGTGCTACCCTTCCGGCCATAGCCCTAGTCATTACACACGCAGGATATCTAATCTCATCAACCTCACACTCTTCTATTGGTAAAGGGCTGTCTTCAATTAACAATTTGTCACCTTGCGGCTGGCAACACTGACTAGTCAAATCGTTACCCAACAAAACTCCTATGTTTTTAAAAGGCAAGTCCTTCACAACACCCATTGTGACTGGTCCCATCACAAACTTCGAACACAAAAAAACGTTATGTAACCGGACAACCATATTTTCCCCAGTAACCGAGGTTAAGGCCAAACTACGTCCTGTATCTGAAATCTCCATACCAGCTAAACAATCTGACGTTATAAGAGACTGGCTACACCCTGTATCCCGATAGATTGATATTGCCTTAGGACTCAACTCTTGTTTTACATCACAAACCATACCAGTGGACACATACGGGTTTACTTTCTCTGCCATGGGACTAACCATTAACTCTCTCGCTAACGGAGCTGACCTCACTAAACCGACCACTTGCGCATTTTCGCGTTTCCTTTTAAAACAGTCCCCGACAAGATGGTTATCCTTTTTACAGTAACCGCAATGTGGACGAAAAGTTCGTGCATTGGCTGAAATGCAGGTTTATCCTTACTTTGCCCACCAGGTGCATTCCTTGCCTGACTAGCTGACCAACTAGATGACTCTTCCCGATAGTTACTTTACAGGGAAAAACGTGGCTGAAACGTCTTCTTATCACCTTGTTGTATAGAGGTACCCTGTACTGCCTGAGTTTCGTGTGTATTAACACGTAATCATCTGCCGCTATGCCTGCCTCCTCTATGTTTTTGATATCACGATCCTCTAAATGAATACGTAACCTAACTGGTAATCCATTTTTAATGTCCTGTAAGATCAACAATTCCCATAACTCGGTATATGACCCTACCTGATGAGAAACCACCCATTTATCAAACAACCCTGCTTTCTTAGCCACGAACTCACTATAAGACTGACCCTGTGTTTTTTTCAACTCGCTATACCGTAAACGATACTCCTCAGGTAGCAACTCATAAGCCCTCAACACTGCAGACTTAACTAGGTCGTACTGACTTGCTCGCTCATCACTCATTGAATTATAAGCTACGCTAGCCTTCCCCTTAAACTTAGACACGGCTAACAATGTCCACTTAGACTACGGCCAATTTAGCTGCTTAGCGGCCCGTTCAAAAAGTTGGAAGAACATATCTACCTCCTGGTCGTCAAATACAGGCACTGATCTATAAGCCTCCGACATGTTAAACCCATTTCCTGCCTCTCGTCTAACTTCTTCAGTATTCAACTTTAACTCATGTTCCACTTTCAATTTTGCTAACTGGAATTCTCTATCCCGCTCTCTCTCTCTGTCTCTCTCTCTCTCTCTCTCTCTCTCTCTCTCTCTCTCTCTCTCTCTCTCTCTCTCTCTCTCTCTCTCTCTCTTTTTCTCTCTCTCTCTCTCTCTCTCCTCTCTCTCTCTCTCTCTCTCTGTCTCTCTCTCTCTCGTCTCTATCTTCTTTTTCTCTACCCCCTCTCTCTCTCTCTCTCTCTCTCTCTCTCTCTCTCTCTCTCTCTCTCTCTCTCTCTCTCTCTCTCTCTCTCTCTCTCTCTCTCTCTCTCTATATATATATATATATATATATATCTTCTCTATCTTCTTTTTCTCTATCCCTCTCTTCTCTTTCTCTCTCTCTCTCTCTCTATCTAATGCACGTTCTTCTCTTTCGTACTCAAGCTTTTTAAAAGCTAACTGTTGTTCCATACTCAACTCATTTATCTCTATCTCTGGAACAATCTCACTTTCTTCCATAACAGGGCTATCACCAAAACCTTCCTGGATAATAATTGTCCTTATATCTCCTAATGTTTTAGTTGATTTTAAATCAATTTCCCGCTCTCTCGCGATTTCAACTAATTCGGCCTTACTCGCCCGCTTTATCTCCACTACACTGAGCGTATCCAGCAAATTCTTATCCATGTTTAGATATGACGCACTTATTATTTATTTTTTCTAGTGAACAACGTTGATACTTCTAGTGAATTTGTAAAAAAAAATTATAAAGCCCCCATTTACAAACCATAACTTTTCAAATATACATGTCCCGTTTCAGATCCGGGACGAGCACCCCAATTTTGATTCCTGTCACGGGGATCCTATAATACCCGTAACTGAATAAAACACGATTATCCAAATATCTCTTCTAACTGTATATCTATTAGATCTCTCTGTATCGGGCAGTCTATACCCGAGTAGCTCGGCTCTAGGTATAATCAGAGATAAGATCTTATATATATATATATATATATATATATATATATATATATATATATATAGCACGTTTAGTTCACTAGAAAACACAACAAAACACAATACACTTTGGAATCTGTATTAACACTACGCTGACAATGTACTTGCCGCAGTAGTTAATTAACAACAACAAAATAATAACAACCCAGAGCTAATCACTTAATTAGTTAATCACTGGGTGTCTAGTTTACACAATATTCTAATCACTTCACCGTGATACAACACACACACGTGTGATAATTGAGAAACGCTGCCAGGGGAACTTAATTAATAAAGGAATTACAACTCTATTCCTAACTGGTTAATATTTAATTAACCTTTAAATACTCATTCAGTAACCTTGTAATACAGAATTAATACTGGCACCTATCACAATAAAGACAATAACATACAGTTTACCTAGGTCCTCTAGGATGACCGGCTAAGCTTTATCTTACCAAATACTCGAATAAAAATATTAGAACAGTGAAGCCTACAATTTACTTCGTCAGATTACCGGAGACACTGTCTAAAGAATATTGGTATAATACAGTATTAAAATATTTAAAGTCACATCAATCACATCAAGGTTATACAACAGAGCAGAACTAAATATATTTACCAAGTCCGGTCTGAACTAATATATTTCGTTCAGTTGGACCACGTCCGTTCCCCTGGATACTTCCAATGTTTCTCCCCGATATATCTAAAATCCTATCTATTTATTAAAAAATCTCAGACTAGTCCGGAGACAACGAAAATCGCCTGGGGGCACAACGCGGAACCTCACCTATCATGTGATATTTCCACAACTCCCAGAGACGGTATATTTTCTTAGAAGCCTAGACTGATCGACGCCTAGTTCGCCTGAGATACCATGGTCGTGCGGAGGTATTACGTAACCACTCTCCACATGGCCTCCACACCTGGTCTGGGTGTGTAATGGGACGCAGGACTACCACCGTCGCACGGGGGTATTACGTAACCAAGCTGCACACGGCCCTCTAAAACAATTAACATCGCCACAGGCGAAAAGATAAGAGCATGTGCCGTCACAAAGACTATATGTCAAAATTACCAATGTTTGACACCCAATAGCCGATGATTAATAAATCAATGTGCTCTAGTAGTGTCGTTAAACAAAATAAACTTTAACTCTAAGACTATATGTCAAAATTACCAAATGTTTGACATCCAACAGTTGATGATTCATAAATCAATGTGCTCTAGTAGTGTCGTTAAACAAAATAAACTTTAACTCTAAGACTATATGTCGAAATTACCAAATGTTTGACATCCAACAGTTGATGATTCATAAATCAATGTGCTCTAGTAGTGTCGTTAAACAAAATAAACTTTAACTCTAAGACTATATGTCGAAATTACCAAATGTTTAACATCCAACAGTTGATGATTCATAAATCACTGTGCTCTAACGGTGTCGTTAAACAAAACAAACAAACAAACTTAATTAACACTTGCCGTGTACGTGTGTACCCATATGCGTAAATATAAACGTAAATATACTCTTATAATTAACAGCTGCTATATAAGTACTCTACTACACTATGTTTGTACGTCAGAATACACGCATTTATGGGAACGACCCTTTGTCCTGACTGATGAAGATGGCGACATCCATTGTACGCGGATCCATTGGGCTATTTCTCGTTCTAGCCAGTGCTCCACAACTGGTGTAACAAAGGCCGTGGTATGTACTATCCTGTCTGTGGGATGGTGCATATAAAAGATTCCTTGTTGCCAATCGAAAAGAGTAGCCCATGAGTAGCGGGTTTCCTCTGTGTGGACCGTAATCATGTCTGACGCCATATAACCGTAAATAATATGTGTTGAGTGCGTCGTTAAATAAAACATTTCCTTCCTTCCGTTGTACGCAATAGTATAGCACTATGTGTCTTTAAGATAGTCGACTGAACCTGAGCGCACACAGATCCTTGTGAAGAGCGACCGGCCTCGATAGCGTCATGGTTAAGCCATCTGACATAAGGCTGGTAGGTACAGAGTTCGCCAATCTTATTAACATTAGTTCTACTGGTCTCACCAGTAGATCTAACAGCATTGCGTAAACTCCCATGTCCAGGTGACATTTCATCTATAAATAACAATTAAAATATCGACCAATTACACTTCGCCTTTTATAATGTTATTCGGGAGCATACAAATTCTAAAAATATCGGTCGAGACTAAGCGAACTTGTTGGTCTATTTCAACATTGAAAAAACAGGGGGAAAAGTGCAGTAATAAGCTCTGGATTGTATACACAGATTTTATGGCCATACCATCACGTTTTTTTTTTTCGTCTTGAAACGAATTTTATATAAAATTTTATATTGAAATTAGTTTCCGGCATACTTTGTAATTCACCCGAAACATTTCGTATATCCTCGGCATAATCCCGAATGTTTTCAAATTCTTTTCAAATTACTGGCATGATTTTGCAAGTAAGGTTTTGATTGGTCGAATGAAAGGTCATCTGGACATGAGCTCCAACGGGAGCTAATTTTAATTAGACTGAGAGTTCGCAGCCCGGTACCGACTTCCACCCAGAGCGTGTTTTAAATACTCAATTGGTAGGTGTAAGAGAAGTACGCAATCTTCTCTCTCAATAACCACTAACAACTAAAAACTAACCCACTGTCCTGGACAGACAACCCAGATAGCTGAGGTTTGTGCCCAGGACAGCATGCTTGAACCTTAATTGGATATAAACACGGAAATAAGTTGAAATGAAATGAAGCTGAATTGTAAAACCGCACGTACCTCCGAGAAGTAACGGTTTTGAAGACAAAGCTCCAGTCTATTTCCCCGTTTTAACGTGACAGACTCTTCTTTCAATCTAATGTAACTTTATCCAAATGTGTATACAGTTGTTGATTAACCAAAAATAATATGCATTTTTACTGATTAAATTTCTGCGACTTTAGAAGAACCCCTCCAACCCCTCCAAAAATAAAATCAAAAAATAGAATCCTACAATTATTTAGCCAGGCATTGTTTATACCACCATATATATATATATATATATATATATATATATATATATATATATATATATATATATATATATATATATATATATATATATACACCATACTCGTGTGTGAACAGTAAATAAAATATTTTGTATATGGTATGTGCATTTCTATTTTATGTTTAAATTATGTTTTCCCCTGCGGGTGCTGTAACCTCACCGTGGTGCAGGGGTGTAACATTCTCTTTAGGAATGGCCAATACAGCACAAAACCCTTGTTTTCTTCGAGATACAATTGAAATTTTGAGTAAAAGTCAGTATCTATCTGTGATATTTGTATTTTTGCACAGTTCTTTACACTGTTTTTATTTAAATCTTGAATTTTTATATTTTATATTTTATTTTATGTTGATCATTACTTTATTTGTTTGCATTACCATAGTTTGACACCCAATAGCCGATTATTTTTTCGTGCTGGGGTGTCGTTAAACATTCATTCATTCATTCATTCATTCATTCATTCAAATTATATTTTTGACAAATAAATAAATAATTTAGCAGATTAAATATACTTACAACAAACAATGATTAAAAAATGAGCTTAAGTATAATTGTTAAACAAAGGTTTCTTTCCTTTCACAAAATTAAAGACAATCCTTAAAAACCGACAGTGACGAAGCCATCGAACTGGTAGGTACAGGATTCGCATCCCGGTACCGGCTCCAACCCAGAGCGAGTTTTAACGACTCGATGGATAGGTGTAAGACCGCTATATCGACGCCTCTCTCACTAATAACCAACCACTACCCCCACTGTCCTAAACAGACAATCCACATAGCTGTGGTGTGTGTCCAAGGCAGCGTGCTTGAACCTTAACTGGATATAAACACCGGCCTCGGCGGTGTCGTGGTTAGGTCATCAGACATAAGGCTGGTAGGAACAGGGTTCGCATCCCGGTACCGGCTCTCACCGAGAGCGAGTTTTAACGACTCAGTGGGTAGGTGTAAGACCACTACACCCTCTTCTCTCTCTCTCTAACCACTGACAATTAATAACTAACTATTTATCCTGGACAGACAGCCCAGATAGCTGAGGTGTGTGCCTAAGACAGCGTGCTTCAACCTTAATTGGATATAAGCACCAAAATCAGTTGAAATGAAATGAAATTAACAACTAACCCACTGTCAGACAGCCCAGATAGCTGAGGTGTGTGCCCAGGACAGCGTGCTTCAACCTTAGTTGGATATAACCACCAAAATAACTTGAAATGAAAGAAAGAAAGAAATGTTTTATTTAACGACGCACTCAACACATTTTATTTACGGTTATATGGCGTCAGACATATGGTTAAGGACCAAACAGATTTGGAGAGGAAACCCGCTGTCGCCACTACATGGGCTACTCTTTCCGATTAGCAGCAAAGGATCTTTTATTTGCGCTTCCCACAGGCAGGATAGCATAAACCATGGCCTTTGCTGAACCAGTTATGGATCACTGGTCGGTGCAAGTGGTTTACACCTACCCATTGAACCTTGCGGAGCACTCACTCAGGGTTTGGAGTCGGTATCTGGATTGAAAATCCCATGCCTCGACTGGGATCCGAACCCAGTACCTACCAGCCTGTAGACCGATGACCTAACCATGACGCCACCGAGGCCGCTAACTTGGAATGAAACAAATGAAAGGATATAAATATGAACATAAATTAAATTGAATTAATCCTAAACTCACCTTAGTTTTCTTTATCATTTGTGGCTCACACGGTTTTTTCTCTTTGGTTTTTAATTAATCATTCCAGACGAGTAACAGAAATCCTAATTTTAAGGCAAATTTCGGCATATTTTCCGTAACAGTGTCACTACGAACTCGCACGACACTGTAAAGGCCCCATGATTATCCACTCACAGCCGCAATGTACCTGAAAAAACAAACTCTGGAAGAGACTTATACATAGCGAGTAGTTTCCTCCTACAATAATTATTGGTCGCTTCTAGATCGATAGTGTTTCACACGTCCACTCATTCTCACTGCGATAGGCTGCACGATTTGCGAAACTCTTTCTGGACTGGCAGTGGTGGTGATGTTGTTCTTCCAAGCCACAGTCTTTGAGTCTGATATACCGGCCTCGGTGGCGTCGTGGTTAGGCCATCGGTCTACAGGCTGGTAGGTACTGGGTTCCGACTCCAAACCCTGAGTGAGTGTTCCGCAAGGCTCAATGGGTAGGTGCAAACCACTTGTACCGACCAGTGTTCAATAACTGGTTCAACAAAGGCCATGGTTTGTGCTATCCTGCCTGTGGGAAGCGCAAATAAAAGACCCCTTGCTGCCTGTCGTAAAAGAGTAGCCTATGTGGCGACAGCGGGATTCCTCTAAAAACAGTGTCAGAATGACCATACGTTTGACGTCCAATAGCCGATGATAAGATAAAAAAATCAATGTGCTCTAGTGGCGTGATTAAATAAAACAAACTTTAAGTCTGGTATGTTCTGAGCTCGCATATACACCGTATCCACCGTGACGGGATACAGTGAGAGAAAACCCGCTACACGTTTCAATTAATAGCACGTACATGTACGTAGCCCAGTGGTAAAGCGTTCGCCTGATGCGCTGTCGATATAGGATCGATCCCCGTCGGTGGGTCTATTGGACTATTTCTCGTTCCAGCCAGTGCTTCACGGATATCAAAAAGGAAGAAGAAGAAGTGTGTTTTGTTTAACGACACCACTGATTTATTAATCATCGGTTATTGCATGTTAATCATATGGTCATTTTGACACAGTAATAGAGAGGAAAACCGTAAAAATTTTCCATTAGTAGCAAGGGATCTTTTATATGCACTATCCCACATTCAGGATAGCACATACCACGGCATTTGATATACCAGTCGTGGTGCATTGGCTGGAACGAGAAATAGCCCAATGTGCCAACCGACGAGGATCGATCCTAGACCGACCGCGCATCAGGCGTGCGCTTTACCACTGGGCTACTTCCCGCCCCTCACTGCTATATCAAATGCCTTGGAAGGTGCTATTCTCTCTGAGGGGTGGTGCATATAAAATATACCTTGCTACTCATGGGAAAATGTAGTGGGTTTCCTCTGTAAGATTATATGTCAGATTACGAAACGTTTGACACTGATTAGCAGCCCGGTACCGACTCCAACCCAGAGTACTTAAAGGCTCAATGGGTAGGTGTAAGACCACTACACCTTCTTCTTTCTCACTAACCACTAACCAACTAACAACTAACCCACTGTCCAGGACAGACAGTCCAGATAGCTGAGGTATGTGTTCAGGACAGCGTGCTTGAACCGTAATTGGATATAAGCACGAAAATAAGTTGAAATGAAAATGAATGTTTGTCGACTTAAACGAATGTATGTGGAACGATGTTGAATAAGTTAATCGGAGTTAGGAAGGAAAATGGTTTATTTAACGACGCACTCAACACATTTTATTTACTGTTATATGGCGACGGAAATATGGTTAAGGACCACACAGATATTGAGGGAGGAAACCGGCTGTCGCCACTTCATGGGCTACTCTTTTTGACACCACCCTATAGACAGGATAGTACATACCACAGCCTTTGTTACACCATATGTGGATCACTGGCTGGAACGAGAAATATCCCAATGGGTCCATCGACGGGGATCGATTCTAAACCGACCGCGCATCAAGCGAACGCCTTCACCACTGGGCTACGTCTCGCCCCTTAACTGTCGAGTAAGTTAATGGGATTAATACGTCTCGCGTAAACGGAAGTCTTTGGAGACTTGGTTTTCATTTACCATTTGGCGAAAGTCGTGACAACCGAAATTAATATCGCTCGAGACATACACACGATATGTAATTGTTGATTATTCAATATCCTGTCTTATAGTTTTGTTGATGTACATGACTAAATGTGGAATATTCATTATAATATAATTAGAAAATTTCCGGGTTTATACAATTTTCTCAATTCTGATTGGACGACGTCGAAGAAAAATTGTAAACTGACTGGAGTGTGTTCTGTATTGTGATTGGTTAATTACATTCTTTTTCCGGGATCAAATAGACAATAATATCCGGATGTCATTAACAATTGGAACAGGTGAAGTTGACGATTCTAGGGTCTACAGTTGGATTGTAGCCAAGTATTTTTTTCAAGAAATGCCAAAAATACAGTTAGTTCTGTAGAAAAACGATTCAGTTTATAATGGACATAACCATATGCAGTTTTTAGATTTGCGGGTGTCATTGTCTATTTTATCCCGCAAATGTCATTTTTGATCGAAGCCGTTAGCTCCTAACTGAATGTTAACCTTCGATAAACCCCAGAAAATTACGTCATTACGCCAGCTGGGACATCATTACATAAAAGAGGTCATGGAAAGGACGCTAGAAGCTGAGTTATGTGTATTTTAACTAAATATGGTGATTTTATACAATTTGTGACTGTTATACATCGATAAATTGACACAAAAAAACCCAAATGATAAACAATTCTTATATCCAACGTACAACAGGGTGTGCATTTTACGGTCGCCCGTTCACCCAGATGAGTGAAAACAACGTCGGGCACCTTATCGTGACTCGCCCACCTGGCGACCAACATCTTGCGCATTCAGGGCCCTACCCTGATCAAAATCCTAGTGGGGCACTGCTTTATATAATGAAACAAATGAAACACTGTACAAATTAAACACTGAGATGTGTATGTTATTTTCTGGAGTAAAAGAAAAAAAAAGAGTAACATTCTCGGGCGGGGGGGGGGGGGGGTACTCCCCTGTCCTCCCCCCCCCTGCCCCGGAGGGTACGGCCCTGGCACTCATTACAGCATATTACTACTGAATGTCAAAAATATAATTTTTGTAAAACAATAATAATTCAAGATACATATGCCCATTGACACTGATCTCCTATGCCAAAATATATATTTACGAACCCAGTACCTACCAGCCTTATATCGGATGGCTTAACCACGACACCACCGAGGTCCGTAAAGAAGTTCCAGAAATAGTTGGCTTTTTAGTAATTTTTAAAAATTATTTTAAAGTTAAAGTTTGGGTTTGTTTAACGACACCACTAGAGCACATTGATTTATTAATAATTGGCTATTGGGTATCAAACATTGGGCAATTCTGACATATAGTCTTAGATAGGAAACCCGCTACAGTTTTCCATTAGTAGCAAGGGATCTTTTATATGCACCAACACACAGGCAGGGTGGCACATACCACGGCCTTTGATATACTAATGGTGGTATTGTTCGGTGCGTTACCCACGCATTTATTACACGGTAGAAAACGTTTGTTTTGTTTAATGACACTACTAGAGCACATTGATTTATCAATCATCGGCTACTGGCTGTCAAACATTTCATAATCCTGACATATATATATATATATATAGTCTTAGAGAGGAAACCCGCTAAATTTTTCCATTAATGATGTAACATGTTTGCGACTAACATAATATTTTTAGCAATTAAAAAGTACATATTAAATACATTTTCTTGTTTAAAATGTCTGAAATATCAAATGCCGTGGTATGTACTGTCCTGTCTGTAAAGAAGGTGCATGTAAAATATTATCCCTTGCTACTACTAAAAAAAAAAATTAACAAATGTTTGACACCCAATAGCTGATGACGAATAAATCAATGCGCTCTAGTGGTATCGTTAAACAAAACCAACTTTAACTTTTTAAAATTAAACATTGCTTACAGCTTTAAACTTAAGGTGCACTTTCAAAAGAACATTTCATTTCATTTCAACTTATTTTCGTGCTTATATCCAATTAAGGTTCAAGTACGCTATCCTGGGCACACACCTCAGCTATCTGGGCTGTCTGTCCAGGATAGTGGGTTAGTTGTTAGTTGGTTAGTGAGAGAGAAGAGGGCGTAGTGGCCTTACACCTACCCATTGAGCCCTTAAGAACTCGCTCTGGGTTGGAGCCGGTACCGGGCTGCGAACCCTGTACCTACCAGCCTGTAGTCCGATGGCTTAACCACTGCGCCACCGAGGCCGGTTCAAAAGAACATAATGTCGGCTTCCCGCCAGTATTATTTATACACTTTTGTATTTAAAATGTAAACATTATATACCTTCAACAAAAAACCTATAACACATAACAACTAAATAATTTAAAGGGACATTCCTGAGTTTGCTCCATTGTAAGATGTTTCTGAATAATAAAATACTTCTACGATTAAACTTACATATTAAATATATTTTCTTGTTTAGAATATCAGTGTCTGTATATTTAATGTGTTTCTGGTCGTCTTAATATTTCTAAGAAACCCAAACTGGATTTTGTCTTCAAATAATTTCGTACGTACGAAAAAACTATATTTTAGGAAATAAAAGGAAATTTAAGCTAGTACAAATATTAGAACGATCAGAAACACGTTTAATATACAGCCACTAATATTTTATGCAGAAAATTATATTTGATATGTAATTACAATCGTTAAAAAGTCTCTGTTAGTCGATAGCATCTTAAATATTGCAACAAACTCAGGAATGCCCCTTTAATTTATTAGTAGAGCTTGTATAACGTGACCCACACCCAAGTTCAGCCAGAGAACGTTTCGCTAACGTTCGCGATATCTTTGATTGGTTCCCGACGTGGTCACTTGGTTTACAGTGAAACGCATAAACCAGTCTAGCAGATGTTTTTGTGATCGGTCTGGGTGAACTCAGTCCAGGTATGTTAGATGATTAATGAGTAGTACCGTTTAATGGACCAACGCACAACATTCTAGCAAAAGGCTATGTGTTATTCTGTGGGTTCAAATACCGATCTGTAGTCCGTCCCATCCTCCTACATAAATGCTTTGTGTGTGTTTGTGTAACTTTTACCATACTCATATACCACGACAGTTTCGAGCATATATATCCCGGGTTCAGCATCTGGATAGCCAGATAACCAATCCTGGACAGATATGCTTTTTGTAAATAATTTCAGTTTGGTTTGACTTAAAGGGAGAGTAAACTCAAACACGGACCACCAACACATACTGACACTTTAAGAAATGAAAAACGCGTGATTTTAGATTTAATAAAAAACCGTGATTATTCCTGCTAACTGGGGGCAGCCATTTTCTTTTGTTTTCGTCGCGTCTAGAATTCTAACTTATAGGGCGAAGTGACGTCAGCTCTGACCAACTCCTGTATGCACAGTGTAATCAAACGCTGTCATTTACGACAAGGCTCCTCAACCTGACTTGTAAAACAACATAAATGACTTGATAATATAATAAACTATTTAACTAAATAATATTTCAATTTGCATTAATAGAACGAAATGGGGTTATAGTGTTTTTCTCTCTTAAAAAATCCAAAGAAAAAAATGCATACTGGTAAACCTATTGGTATTGTACGATGGAGAAAAAACGACCACTCACGATACCTAAGTGATAATGTTCTTTTCTTTGGGACTACGTAATTGGTCAGTTGTGTGCTTTTAGATGAGAAAGTCTACTTAATCAAGAGTTTTACAGAATAATTTACAGCTGATATTCCATTACCATTTTAGGAGTAGCAGGTGTATACCAACACCCTGTGATGTTAAAAAAGATACCGCATGAAGGTAATTTTGTGTCTAGACGGCGGTAATTAATAGTTGTTTACCTACTAAATATACACCTGCCAATCAGGAATCACAGGCGGAAGCCACTGAAATTACCGGTATAGACCAATTAACTAAGAAAAGACTCCGTTTATCATTTCAGTACTTAGGTTATTGCATGGACAAAACATGATACAGTTATTTCGACACTTTGACAATGGTGGTTTATTTTGTATTGTAAAATAATATATACTTATTGCTGGCTTACTATTGCAGAACACTGCGCAAAAATCAGGTACGTTTCTTTCTTAAGTTCTAAGACTAATTCCTGGCGCGTCGCGTTAAATATTACGTAGCCACCGGCTCGCCAGAGGGCGTATTCACTGGGATAGTACAAAATATACTTGTGGATATTAAGCAATAATATGCATTATATCTCGTTATTTTCTTTGGGACTACGTAATTGGTCAGTTGTGTGATTTTAGATGGAAAAGTCTACTTAATTTACTTAATCGGTTTTACAGAATGATTTACAGTAATAAAGCATGACGGCTGACAATCCATTAATATTTTAGGGGTGGCAGGTATATACCAATACCCTGTGATGTTAAAATGTTTTTACTACCAATAGGTAATTTTGTGTCTAGACGGCGGTGGGTGGGTAGGTGGGTGAATTTTAACATGTTCATATACCACTACGGTTTCGAGCATACCTGGTTCCCCGTAAAAATTTGAAAATAGATGTCCTGAAATGCAATTTCCGGCTTTCTACAAGTAAATTTCATCTCTGCCTGAAGATTTACTACCAATAATATCTTTTTTTATTCAACCCAACCCCTGCTCCGCCGTGCCTGTAGAATAACACATACCACGATTTTCAGTAGTAGTATAATATTGGCATGAGCAATAAATATCCCAATAATATTACCACTGTGCTGGATCGATCCTACGACCTTTTAAAGCTCGCCCCGTTCCTGCTAGAGCCTGCCCCATGCCCCCCCCCCCCCCCCCCCCAATCCGCCGTGCTGGCAGAATAACACATACCACTGTTTTCAGTTACTGAAATATAACACTAACATGAACAATTATAACCCAGTAATATTACCACTGTGCTGGATCGATCCTAGGACCTTTGGGATCTCACCCTCGTCCCTGTACGGTTGGTGACACGAATAGACAATAATTTGACAGCTCATTCCATCGATCGTGTGATGTTACAAGCTATTTACTACGACTTAGCACAGTGTTATCGACTATAAATGCCAATGCCCCACAGGCCACCGCGGAAGCACAGCAGATAGCTGTATACGACCGCGGGACCAAATAAAACGTTATAAATGAGGAGGTGAATTTAATTAAGAACAACGCCCGTGCCAATTATTTCAGCAACTAATTGCCGCCAGTGCATTGTGGGAGGTGTCTTCGCGCCACGACTCGAAACAAATGTTGTGATTTTTGTATTGTGGAAGAACCGATAATTGGATTGGTCAAACTATGCAAGACGATTTTCGGTTGGTTTTTTCTTCTTAACGGTTGCCATATTGTTGTTGCTTTTTTCCATCACCCATAACCCATAAAAAAAGATAATCCTCATGTTATCTCAAATCGCACAGTGTAAACGAGAAAATGCACTTTCAGGCCAGGTCGCACTTTTAGACCACGGTCGCAATTTTAGACCGATCGTACTTTTATATATGCGTCGCAGTTTTAAATCAGGGTCGCATTTTCGTATTTTTGCTGTGGATAGCTGTCCCCGTGCCTCTTTCGCTAGCTAGTTTTTGGCGGGATGGACATAGCCCAGTGGTGAAAGCGCTCGCTTGATGTGAAGTTGGTCTGGGATCTATCCCCGTCGGTGGGCCCATTGGGCTATTTTTCGATCCATCCAGTGCACTACGACTGATATATCGAAGGCCGTGGTATGTGCTATCCTGTCTGTTGGAAAGTGCATATAATAGATCCCTTGCTGCATTAAGAAAAATCTAGCGGATTCCCTCTGATGACTCTGTGTCAGAATTACCAGATGTTTGGCATCCAATAGCCCATAATCAATGTGCTCTAATGGTGTCGTTAAACAAAACAAACTTTAACTTTCGCTAGTAACGGCCCTATGTAGACAAACCGACACTGCTGAAACGGAGAGACACAATCTAAAAATAGAATAAAGCTTCGCTCTTCAAACGTTACTTCTCAGAGGTGCATGCGTTTATAGAATTACTAAAAATGTATTTCGGGGTTTTACTAACACCAGGATGACCAGAAACACTTTCGATGTATGGACATAGATCTTCTTAACAATAAAATGTAAGTAACTTCTAATTTAAATTAAAAAAAACAACAACCCTGGCTCCAATTGTGAAAAATACGTCGTAGTGTTTAAAAAACAGGATCTGTCGCTTAACGAAACGGGGCAGGACGTAGCCCAGTCGTAAAATGCTCGCTCGATGCGCAGTCGGTCTGGGATCGATCCCTGTCCGTGGGCCCATTGGGCTATTTCTCGTTCCAGCCAGTGCACCACGACTGGTATATCAAAGGCCATGGTATGTACTACCCTGTCTGTGGGATGATGCATATAAAAGATCCCTTTGCTGCTAATCGAAAAGAGTAGCCCATGAAGTGGCGACAGCGGGTTTCCTCTCTCAATATCTGTGTGGTCCTTAACCATATGTCTGACGTCATATAACCGTAAATACAATGTATTGACTGCGTCGTTAAATAAAACATTTCTTTCTTTCGTTTATTTTAGAATTGCATTAACGAGAAAACGCCCCACTTCCCACTGTCGCTCGTTCGTTTCGCGTGATCATCATTATGTTGAACGTACATAACATGTTTTATCTCGAAACCTAACAACATTAACCTTTAATTTGAGCCTCTTCGATTTGCTAATAATATTTTAAAGTCATGACGGTGACTATTTGAACCACTACAGGAAGAAACCCGAGCCGGCGAGCGGAAAAACGGGGATAAAAGCGGCAGAGTGTATGCAGATGGAATAAGAGCGAGCAGGAACGTGGAGAATCGATTTAATTTTCAACCAGTCAAAATGGACACTAATACTAGGAAAGTTTAAAGTTTGTTTTGTTTAACGACACAACTAGAGCACATTGATTTATTAATCATCGGCTATTGGATGTCAAAAATTTGGTAATTTTGACACGTAGTCATCGCAGGAAACCCGCTATATTGTTCCTAATGCAAGGGATCTTTTATATTTGCACTTTCCCACAGACAGGAAAGCACACACCACGGTCTTTGACCAGTTGCGGTGCACTGGTTGGAACGAGAGAAAAAAACATTCAGTTGAATGGATCCACCGAGGAGAGAAAACCCGCTACCTGCCTTTTATATGCACCATCCCACAGACAGGATAACACTTACCACGGCCTTTGATATACCAGTCGTGATGCACTGGCGGGGATTGATCCCAGACCGACCGCGCATCTAGCGGACGTTTTACTACTGGGCTAACACCATGCGATAAATCGTGTGTGCGCTCTGCTTAAAATAAAGACACATGTAGGTAAGTCATAGGGCTTTACGTGTACATTCAGAGCAAGCTGTTGTAGCGCACGCCGACACATGTACATACCGCCCTCGGTATTATCATGGTATAACCTTCAGACATAAGGCTGGAAGGTACTGGGTTCGCAGCCCGGTATCGGCTCCTATCTAGAGCGAGTTTTAACTAATCAGTGGGTAGGTGTAAGACTACTATGTATACCGACTTCTCTCTCACTAACAACTAACTACTAATCCACTGTCCTTGACAGACAACCCTGATAGCTGAGGTGTGTGTGTGCCCGGGACAGCGTGCTTGAATCTTAATTGGATGTAAGCACGGAAATAAGTTGAAATGAATTAATGAAATGACACTTGCACGTGTTCCTCATTGTGAGTGCGAGAACCGAGAGGCATGCGAGAAACGAGAGGCATGCGAGAAACGAGAGGCATGCGAGAAACGAGTAACGATTTTCACGAAGACACTGGTACAGGTATAAGTAGCTCTATTTATAAACCAAATATGCCAACATTTTTAGCAGTGGATAACACTGTATGTGAAATTATTTATGTTCCCATCCTGTATCCACACCTTAAAACCACCTCACACAGTATACAAACCATATTCTATTTAGTTTATTTGAACTTTCCCCCCAAAAAACAAAGCAAAAAACAAAAATAAAAACAACAAACAAACAAATAAAAAACGCTAACCTATTGCACAAAAAGTGACCCCTTCTTAAAAAACTCACATCAAGATTATGGGCCTCAGAATATGGTCAAATTACAGGCACGACTTAGCAGGGGCTTGGACGCGAATATCTATTACCACCCAATAATTCTGAATCAGAAAAGTATTAGGTCTACAGGTTGGTAGGTACTGGGTTCGGATCCCAGTCG
Source organism: Gigantopelta aegis (assembly GCF_016097555.1). NCBI lineage: Eukaryota > Metazoa > Mollusca > Gastropoda > Neomphalida > Peltospiridae > Gigantopelta > Gigantopelta aegis. Next base: position 37,975,496 of record NC_054713.1, on the reverse strand, counting down.
AGGCATGGGATTTTTAATCCAGATACCGACTCCAAATCCTGAGTGAGTGCTCCGAAAGGCTCAATGGGTACCGTAGGTGTAAACCACTTGCACCGACCAGTGATCCATAACTGGTTCAACAAAGGCCATGGTTTGTGCTATCCTGCCTGTGGGAAGCGCAAATAAAAGATCCCTTGCTGCTAATCGGAAAGAGTAGCCCATGAAGTGGCGACAGCGGGTTTCCTCTCAAAATCTGTGTGGTCCTTAACCATATGTCTGACGCCATATAACCGTAAATAAAATGTGTTGAGTGCGTCGTTAAATAAAACATTTTTTTTTTTTTTTTTTGGTCATGATCAAGGGTTTCCTCTCTCAATATCTGTGTAGTCCTTAACCATAATTATTATGTCTGACGCCATATAACCGTAAATAAAATGTGTTGAGTGTGTTGTTAAATAAAACATCTCCTTCCTTCCTTGTCATGGTGGATTTTACTTGTAGAATGCAAGAAAATGTACTTCATTTATCTCATTTTTAAATTTCCTAAAGGGGCAGGCCTATGAACCCCTACAATTGACGTAAACGCGCTACCAAACAAACCAGTTCAGTTCAGTGTTTGAAATCAAAGTTAAAGTTTGTTATGTTTAACGACACCACTAGAGCACATTGGTTTATTAATCATCGGCTATTGGATGTCAAATATTTGGCCATTTTGACATATTATTGTCTTAGAGAGGAAATCTACTAATTGTTTTCGTTAGTACCAAGGGATCTTTTATGTGCTCCATCCCACGGACAGGGTAGCATGACCTTTGACATATCAGTGGTGGTGCAGTGGCTGGAACGAGATATAGCCCAATGGGCCCACCGACGGGGATCGATCCCAGACCGACCGCACATCAAGCGATCACTCTACCACTGGGCTACGCTCCCCACGCAATGGTAGATTTACATTATATTGAAATGTACTTGTATATATATATATATATATATATATATATATATATATATATATATAAATATATATGCTAGCAATCAGACCAATTATTGTGAAACTAAATTACAGCATTAAGAACACTAATGATGTTTTATTTGTTACCCGCAGCTGATACGTCTGCCAACAAACATAACTATTAATTATTAATGTCAGCAGTTAGCGATTACAACTGATCATGTGACAATGAGATGCATTCCAAAGGAACATTAAGACATAATCATTAGCCCAGGTCAGGTCATAGTGTTTTACATGCACATTCAGAACAAGCTGTTGTAGCGCACGCCTGTCATGGGCACAAGAGCCGGCCTTGGCCAGCTCCTCCGTCCATGACAGGAAAGATCATTAGAGCCGGATCCTTTAAATGCAGAGTTCAGTCGTGGTGCACTGGATGGGACAAGACATAGCCCAATAGGTCACCGACGCGGATCAATCATAGACCGATCGCGCATCAGGCAAACGCTTTACCACTGGGCTACGTTCCGCCCCTGTTTAAAAACAAAGTCCTAAACATTGCAAAATGATACATTTTTGTTATTAAAGAAATGTTTTAAAGAACTATTTTATTTAACGACGCACTCAACACATTTTGTTTACGGTTATATGGCGTCAGATATAGGGTTAAAGACCACATAGATATTGCAAGAGAAAACCTGTTGTCGCCACTTCACGGGCTACTCTTTTTGATTAGCAGCAAGGGATCTTTTATATGCACCATCCCACAGACAGGGTAGTACATACTACGGCCTTTGATACATCAGTCGTGGTGCACTGGCTGGAACGAGAAATAACAATGGGCCCACCGACGTGGATCGATACCACACCGACCGCGCATCGAGCGAGCGCTGTACCACTGGGCTACGTTCCGCCCCCAGTAGGTCACCGACACGGATCTATCATAGACCGACCGCACATAAGGCAAGCGCTGTACCACTGGGCTACGTTCCGCCCCCAATAGGTCACCGACGCGGATCTATCATAGACCGACCGCACATAAGGCAAGCGCTGTACCACTGGGCTACGTTCCGCCCCCAGTAGGTCACCGACGCGGATCTATCATAGACCGACCGCACATAAGGCAAGCGCTGTACCACTGGGCTACGTTCCGCCCCCAGTAGGTCACCGACGCGAATCTATCATAGACCGACCGCACATAAGGCAAGCGCTGTACCACTGGGCTACGTTCCGCCCCCAGTAGGTCACCGACGCGGATCTATCATAGACCGACCGCACATAAGGCAAGCGCTGTACCACTGGGCTACGTTCCGCCCCCAATAGGTCACCGACGCGGATCTATCATAGACCGACCGCGCATAAGGCAAGCGCTGTACCACTGGGCTACGTTCCGCCCCCAGTAGGTCACCGACACGGATCTACCATAGACCGACCGCACATAAGGCAAGCGCTGTACCACTGGGCTACGTTCCGCCCCCAATAGGTCACCGACGCGGATCTACCATAGACCGACCGCACATAAGGCAAGCGCTGTACCACTGGGCTACGTTCCGCCCCCAATAGGTCACCGACGCGGATCTACCATAGACCGACCGCACATAAGGCAAGCGCTGTACCACTGGGCTACGTTCCGCCCCCAGTAGGTCACCGACGCGGATCTATCATAGACCGACGCACATAAGGCAAGCGCTGTACCACTGGGCTACGTTCCGCCCCCAGTAGGTCACCGACGCGGATCTATCATAGACCGACCGCACATAAGGCAAGCGCTGTACCACTGGGCTACGTTCCGCCCCCAATAGGTCACCGACGCGGATCTATCATAGACCGACCGCACATAAGGCAAGCGCTGTACCACTGGGCTACGTTCCGCCCCCAATAGGTCACCGACGCGGATCTATCATAGATCGACCGCGCATAAAGGCCACCGCATACATTTGCAACTTTGTCGCATGCAATTGAAATTGTATGATTGCAAGCAACTTTTCTCGTTCCACTGATCCGCACACACATGCGACAACCAGCAATTTTAGTTTAGTAGTGATCACGTGACGGTCAAAATGGCGGGATTTTCTCCGTATTTGTTTCGACGGTGGTCATCGAGACACATTCTACAACATATTTTTATGACGAAGAAGATTGAATTTACGTAAAGTAGCACGGAATTTGTCCCGCAGGCTTTTTGGTCCTTTAGGATATAACCACACAATTTGTGTAAAAAACCTATAATATAACCTGGTATTCCAAGTACAGATTCTATCTCTGCAAGGCACATCTCCCTTTTAGCCGTGTTGCTATATTCAAGGGATGCTGTGTCAAACAACATGGCATTGTCTGCCACATTACCACTAATTCATCCTCTTTTTCTGTAAATCACATGCTGCTGGAGGCTGCCATTTTGAGTCATGTGATCACTATCTATCCGTTCATTGGCAATTTAAATTATTGCGTCGTTGTTTTGTTGCATGGAAGGCTCACACGTTTGCGACGGTATGCAATTAGATGCAATTACATGCAATAAAATCAAACATGTTTGATGGGAGCAATTTCAGTTGCATGCAACAAAAATTGTATCGCAGGTTAACGCACACGATGCAACGACGTACGATTTTTGTTGCATGCAACACAAATTGCACCTTGTTGCAAAGGTCTGCGGTGGCCTTAAGGCGCGCTTTACCACTGGGCTACGTCCCGCCCCTGTTTAAAAACAAGTCCCAAACATTGCAAACTGATACAAATTTTGTTATTATTATCCACATGATATTTGCCATTGAAATTGTAACGAATTGATTGATTGAATCGTAAAGTCGCTCATTGTAATTAGCTGAATTGTGATCTGATCCAACAGTTTGCTACATAGCTGTGGTGTTAATATATTCAGCGCACACATACAAGTTATAATCGTGAACAGAGAATTGAAAAAGTGTTACAATTACCCATATTTGTCACGATGATTTTTCCAGAATATGTAATTTTCAAAATTTCCTGCGGCCGTTTGCTGCTGAAGGCACGAAAGGATCGGGCACTTTGCGCCCTCGGTCTAAAGCACCCCCCCCCCCCCCCCCCCCCCATTCAATGCCTAAAAAGATTCATTTCCACATCACGTCTTTCTCATTCGGTAAAATATTGCAATATGGCTCCATCTGTAAAAAAAAAAAAACCCCAACAAAAATCCCCACAAAGCTGTTGACAATATTCACTATCGCTACTATTTCAACTACCCTAGGGACGAGATCGATCCATGTCAGTGGACCCATTGGGCTATTTCTCGTTCCAACCAGCGCACCACAGTGTGGGGGCGGAACGTAGCCCGGTTGTAAAGCGCTCACTTGGTGCGCGATCGGTTTGGGATCGAGTTCGGTCGGTGGGCCCATTGGGCTATTTCTCGCTCTAGCCAGCGCACCACAACTGGTATATCAAAGGCCGTGGTATTTGCTATCCTGTCTGTTAGATGGTGCATATAAACGATCCTTGATACTAATGGGAAAATGTAGCGAGTTTCCCGTTCTAAGACTACATGCCAAAATTAATAAATCAATGTGCTCTAGTGGTGTCATTAAAGAAAACAAACTTTATTTTACTAATTTATAGTAAAGTTCGTGAGTTTTTTCAATAAAAGTAGTAGACCCGTATGAACCGGACCGATGGGGTGTATGAGCCAGAAAAGGGAGGGGCGGGAGGGGGGGGGGGGGGTAGGGGCTGTGCCCATCATTCAACAAACGGACAAAACAGTTTGAGGTGGGGGTTTTTCCTTTTTTTCGTTTTCTTTTTTCTTTTCTTTTTTCTTTTCTTTTCTTTCTTGCTATTCGTTTGCTATTCTTGCTGTCTTATAATCGTACTGTAACCAGGTGGTAACCGACCTCGGCCATGTCGTGGTTAAAGGCTTACTGTCACGGATTTAAGGACCTTATTTCTCTCAAAATGGATAATAAATAAAAGTTACATTAATTGTTGGAAACCAAATCTAGCTATCGCATCACCTTAACTGAACCATGATGGAGTGAAATCCATGTTAACCCTCTCTGCAATTTTAGTTTTTGAATTATGGACCATTGCCATAATTCAATTTTTTAAAATTTTTTTACAAAATATAAATAAATGGAGTATGGTGGTTATGAAGATGGTTGAATAAAGTACATTTAGGGACAAATCAAATAATTTTTGTTCAGGTAATACTTTGTCAGACCATTAAATAGGTCAGTGATCTGTGACAATATGCCTTTAAGCCATCGGACGCAGCCCGATATCGGCTCCCTCCCAGAGCGAGTTTTAACGACTCAGTGGGTAGGTGTAAGACCACTATACCATCTTCTCTCAGCTGAGGTGTGTGCACAGGACAGCGTGCTTGAACCTTAATTGAATATAAGCACGAAAATAAGTTGAAATAAAATGAAATAACCAGTTGGTATTTTAGTGATTTTAAGCTATTGCACTGCACTGTGCACAGCCACACATGCATTGAGTTTTAATCAGTGGGTTTATACTTAGATACCACTGACCTGTGACACCCACCAGAGCTATCCTATTGGCTAACCCAGTTTAGCCAACCGGTGACAAATTACTCTTCTTTAAAATCTTACCTGGCAAGAAGACATGTCTTTTTTCTCCTTCTCTGAATGTTCGCCATCTTTCAAATCCTGAATTAATACCAACCAAGACCTTTGATCTCTGTGTTGCCCTAACGCCCACGGCGAAAGGTGTTTTTGTTTTTGTTTTCTTTTTCTGTGTTTGTTTTGTTTTGTGTTTGTTTGTTTGTTTGTTTTTTGATACGACTACCCTCAAATAAATAGCCCTATATACACCAAATTACTTCACTTCCGAAGGGGGTCAGTTTTCTCCGGAATTCATCGGTTTTCGATGGATTTAATCAATTTCCACCGGATGTGATCGGTTTCCGCCAGAGGTCATCGGTGGTCGGGAATTCTCGGATCTGTTGACACTCTATTTAGATACCACTAGGGTTTCGAACACGCCCATCCAGTGTCTGACCTCTGGAGGCCTGACTCAGGATGGGGGGGGGGGGGGGGGTGTGAAAATGTTGAAAATGGGCAGAATTTTGAAAATAGCAATTGGTAAAAAAAAGTTAATAGAATTAAAAAAAAGAAAAAGGTTACAAGCCAAAAATAAAAAGAATTGACTGCTCGGCCGAATATTGATATAATTTGGAGTATTATAGAAGGACAGTCCAAAAATAAATAAGAGAAAGACGAGAGGATCGGACTATTTAATAATATTAAAAAAAGAAGTAATTTCGACATAAAATTTAGAAAGAAGGTCTAAACGTTTAAAGTCCGATCTATATATCCACGTGAGAGGCCTCGTTAAGGCCGTTAGGGTGCACAGCTTTGGGGGGGGGGGGGGGGGGGGCGAGATGGGTTACATCCCGTCAAGAAAACCCCTAGATTGACAGGTGTAAGGCTGTTCTGAAATACAGACTTTTAGTCCAAAAATATAATTAAGATTGCACGGTAGAAAAGGTTTTAAGGTGATTTGAGCAATTTAGACGGGCTATCAAAAATAAAGTGTGTCGGACTATTTATAAAAAACTAAACATACATTTTTTAATTACAGCCAAAATGTTTAAAGTCCGACTAAGTTCATGGAGGTTGGCCTACGGCGAACTGATGAGCGGAGAACCGGCAAAGGCGGGGGTGGGGGGGGGGGGGGGGGGGGGGGTTGAAGTGATTGCATCTCTGGTCGGCAAAGATGGTGATGACACTCCGGTAGTCGTTGCCGAAAAGAGCCTTGATGATCCTGTGGATGGTGTGGCTATCCATCTCTCTAACTAGGACCGCTTGTCGGTAGACTCCTTCTCGGCGCTGAGTTAGTACCAACCCCGTCTTGCCGGCTGTAGACATGATGGTGTGTAGCTCGTAAGCCATTCCATCAGGCAGTTGTTGTAGCTCTAGTTCCACTAGTCCGCCCATCAGTGATGCCGGATCCGAGATGTCACCCTGCACGAACTTCAGGAAGCCGGACCAGACTTGACCTGTGAAGTTTCACCGTGTCACAGAACTACTTGTGCTGACCTGTCTAGGATAAACTGTTACCGAACTAGTTGTGCTGATCTGTGTGAGTTATGTTAAAACAAATCGCCTGAAGATGTATTGTGAGTAAATGTAAAAAAAAATATATATTAGACAACGACACTTTGCATGTATTGCGACATCCATATTTATTTTCTTTCGAATTTATTATTTTTGATTTTTGACTTAATTACATTTTAAAAAAAAGAAGATTATTTGGCAATTTGTTTAGATTTGTATTTTTGTTTCTTTTTGACATGACGCTTTCTAGAATTTACATATATTTTTAATTAGCAGTTTAGGTTTATATTAAATTTGAGGTTTATTTACATCTAATAATTGTGGGTTTTGTTTTGGGGGGTTTTGGGAGGAAGGAAAGAAAGAAATGTTTTATTTAACGACGCACTCAACACATTTTATTTGCGGTTATATGGCGTCAGACATAGTTAAGGACCACACAGATATGAAAGAAGAAACCCGCTGTCGCCACTTCAAGGGCTACTCTTTTTGATTAGCAGCAAGGGATCTTTTATATGTACCATCCCACAGACAGGGTAGTACATACCACGGCCTTTGTTAAACCAGTTGTGGAGCACTGGCTGGAACGAGACATAGCCCAATGGGCCCACCGACGGGAATCGATCCAAGATCGATCGCGCATCAGGCGAGCGCTGTACCACTGAGCTACATCCCGCCCCCTTGGGTTGGTTTTGTTTTTTGGGGGGTGGGGGTGGGGGGTGGGGAGTACATTTGTTAACGTGACATTAGTTTCGGAGAAGTTTATGCTTTTGATTTGTTTATTTATTTCAAATAATAGTCATGATAATTTTGAATTGGATTTTTCTTTGCTTTAGGGTTTGCTTTATACATTTTCACAGAAATAATTTAAGTTAATTTAAGTTGAGTTAAATTTATGTTTAGTTTAGTTTGATTTAAGTTTGGTTTACTTGTAATTTTAGTGTAGTTTAATTCAAGTTTAGTTGAATTTAAATTTTACTTTAGTTGAAATTAAATTAAATTTAATTAAATTTCATTTAATTTAATTTCATTTCATATAGTCACATTTCATAATTATATTTTAAGTTTAGTAAATTTTAGAATTAATTTCTGATTAACTAATTTTGCACATATTCTGTCTTTTATTATTTTTGCCTGTGTCTTGATTTTCAGCTTTCAAACTTTATTTCTTATTTCCCAAACTCTTTCCCCATGACGTTTGTTGACTGAGACTGTCTGACTGTTTTGTTGGAATTTCATAGGAATTTGGGTTGGGATTATACTCATACATGCATATCCATACACACAATGTCATGTACACTGAGCATATGCATATTTGTTATCAAGGTATGAATTGGTCTGGTGTGAAGCTAAGGTACCTGGTTGTGTTTATTTGTTCATTGGTGTAAAGCTAATTGCTTGGCTTTACTGTACATTTTTAAATATTGAGTTTATTTCCCATGGTTGTGTGACACGATTAATATAATTACATTCGAGGCTTTGAAATGTTGAGTTGAGTTGTGTCAGCTGGTTTTGGAGAGGTGAAGCCAGTGCACTTGAGCTTTATCAGCTTTGAGAGTAGTTTATGAATAATGAGGAACTTAGTTTCCTCAGTGTACATGGTAATTGTTGCCAGTTGTTTGTGTCACAAAATATTAAATTCGCTACGTTTAGATTGTCTATTTTATCACCACTTATTGCTTTTTATGGTTCATTTTTACATGCTGAGACTTGATATGAATACCGCACAATAATAAGAATTCAAGTAATATTGCATTTCCGTTTATTTCAGATGATTGTGTGTATATATATAGTTTTAATATCTGAACTACTATTTGTTTCTGTAGCAAACTACACACATATATCAACTGTTTTTGAGTTTTCCATTTATTTCAGAGACTGTTAGACTAGTTTAGTTGATAGAGTTCATACTCGTATCGTTTAACGAAATGGCTGGAGCCATGCCAGGACCAGCTGAAGGCTTTAGGCAAGACTCTTGAGGAAATGAAAGTAACACCGAAGGTGGACTCTCGTAATAAATTTCAGGAGTGGGTGTTCCGATATGTGGAGTCCAAAGAGAAATTGCCAAAGGATGAGGGGGTGGGTGGGTGGTGGGGGGGGGGGGGGGTGGGGCCTTCCTTTCGTTAGCATAACATAGACATTTCTCCTTTTTTTCCAGGTGACTCTGAGGCCAACGACCACGCCAATTTTGATGTTTGGCTGTATGAGGTTGGTGGTTTGATGAGAGGAAAGTTACACTCTTCTCATGCAATCACTCTGACAGTTAGACAGTCGATGAAAGGTGATGCTGCTCGTGTAGCTATGATATTAGGATCATCGGCAAAACATTATAGATAAGTTGAGGAGTGTTTACAGAGTGTCTTTGTTCTAAGAGCTACACTAATATAGACTCAGGTACGTTTGGTCCTCAAGGTTCGGTTGGTGATGCAAACGAAGTGGATGTGACTGTTGACGGTATGTCATGTCGAGCATTGCTAGACAATGGTAGTACTGTTTCTATTATGAGTAAATCGTTTTATGTAAACCATTTACATTCTACACAACTACATGCACTTCAAAACATATTTAACATCAAATGTGGCGATGGACAGAATCTTCCATATTTAGGGTAAGTGGAATTGTCTTTGCAGTTAAAAGGAAGCTCAAAAGATAGCCTATTTAATTTTTTTAATTTTTAGTAGTTCCTGATTCCACATACAACTCATCTGCACTATTGTTGATTGGGACAAACATCTTATCTTTAATTTTACAAGGATGTCGTGGACGGTATGGAGATACCATTCTGCAGTTATCTGACCTCCATACAGGTTACTTTTTAGCTTTCAGGTCGATGGTACTGCAGCAGAAGGAGTTGTCTCGCATGAAAAGCCGACTTTGTCTTGTGATGATGCGCGGTTATTGGGCTATTTCTCGTTCCAGTCAGTGCACCACGACTGGTATATCAAATGCCGTGGTATGTACTACCATGTCTGTGGGATGGTGCATATAAAAGAACCCTTGCTGCTAATCAAAAAGAGTAGCCCATGAAGTGGCGACAGCGGGTTTCTCTCTCAACATCTGTGTGGTCCTTAACCATATGTCCGTAAATAAAATGTGTTGAGTGCGTCGTTAAATAAAGCATTTCTTTCTTTGTCTAGTGAGGTGCAATGGGGCACATCCGACCTCGGTGGTGTCATGGTTAAGCCATCAGACACAAAGCTGGTAGATACTGGGTTCGCAGCCCGGTACCGGCTCCCACCCAGAGCGAGTTTTAACGACTAAATGCACAGGTGTAAGACCACTACATCCTCGTTTCTCTCACTAACCGCTAACAATTAACAAGTAACCCACTGTCCGAAACAGAAAGTCCAGATAGCTGAGGTGTGTGTGTCCAGGACAGCGTGCTTGAACCGTAATCGGATATAAGCACGAAAATGAGTTGAAATGAAAATGATGAGGCACAAAACATATCCATTTGTCTGAATTCTACGGTTCGTCTTAGGGGATATATGGATAGGAAGATGCCATTTCGGTACGCCTGTGCTGTCATGCAGCCCAGCAGCAAGACATCTGCTGCGGATCTTGAGATTACTCCAACAACTGTGCAATAGAGATGCAGAGAGAAACGGGGTATAGAAGTTCAAGTATCGAACTATACTAGCCAGGACTATAGTAATAAAAAAGTAAAGTTTGTTTTATTTAACGACGCCACTAAAGCACATTGATTTTTTATCTTATCATCGGCTGTTGGATGTCAAACATATGGTCATTCTGACACTGTTTCTAGAGGAAATCCGCTGTCGCCACATAGGCTACTCTTTTACGACAGGCAGCAAGGGATATTTTATTTACGCTTCCCACAGGCATGACAGCACAAACCATGGCCTTTGTTGAACCAGTTATGGAACACTGGTCGGTGCAAGTGGTTTACACCTACCCACTGAGCCTTGCGGAGCACTCACTCAGGGTTTGGAGTCGGTATCTGGATTAAAAATCCCATGCCTCGACTGGGATCCGAACCCAGTACCTACCAGCCTGTATGCCGATGACCTAACCACGACGCCACCGAGGCCGGTAGGACTATAGTAATAGCACCTAAGGCTATACTATGTGATCTTCAGCCAGTGACTACTGAGGATGATCCAGTTGAAGAAACAAAACACATCATTTCTCTCAAAAGTTGGGGGGGGGGGGGGGGGGGGTTGGGGTTGTTGTTTTTTTAAATTCTAATATGTTTTCGTTTTACAAGGACGGATCCATAAAACATTTTAAGGAGAGGACCAAGGGCAAAAGGGCACATGGACGAACACCGGAAAAGGGCGAAACTCTGATGACATGCACTCATGAACCACCATGAACACTGTAACACAGAACAGCTTACTAGCGAAATGTGAAATCGCCACGGAATGTCGGGGGGGGGGGGGGGGGGGGGGGTCTTAGAGTACTATAGTATTTGTACGAAATGTCACATTGTTTCGCCACGAGGATACATGTACAATAAACAAATTACAGTTAATTGTCTCGATCAGTAAACAGACCTTTTAGCTAATCCGCGTGTTTTAGTATGTATCTTGAACAGCGAGGTTCGTGATCTGTTGTATTGTTAGATGGATCACGCTATTGTTCGACTTGTGTCGCTATGCCAATAACGATTTAAACATGCCGTTTTAGACGTATTCGCTTCAGGATTTTCGCCTTAGCTGACATTTCTCGAGTTACCGTTCGTAATGCGACTCTTACGGACCCAAAGTAACAATGTAATGTTTTCTATCGTCCACTTTAATAAAGAGAAGAGAGAGAGAGAAAAAACCCGTTAAAAAGGGAAATTAATTTCTATCAAAAGTTACTTTGTCATCCGATATCACAGAAGAGCAGCGAGAACATGGAAAACGTTTGATTCTGGAATACCAAGATATTGTTTCCAGAGTGGGTGATGATATAGGATTCTGGCCAAACGTTCAATACATGATTGTCTTGGAGAATGAAACACCATTCAAGATTCCACATCACCGGATTCCACCAGCAATGCTTGAAGAGGTGAAGCAGCATCTCAAACAGCTTCTTGCTTGTGGGATCATTAGAAGGTCTTTTAGTCCTTGGGTATCTCCAGTTGTTATAGCCAGGAAGCCTGATGGTAGTCTTCGGATGTTTGTTGACTATATGATCTTCAATCAACGAACAGTAAAGGATGCATACGCCCTTCCACGAACAGAGGAGATCTTTGATAGATTATCAAGATCTGATATGTTCTCTGTGTTGGATATGAAGAGAGGGTATCATCAAGTTGAGATATTGGAAGAACATAAACCACACACTGCCTTCTCCGTTGGTCCTCTAGAGTTCTATGAGTATAATCGAATGGGATTTGGATTAAGAAACACTCCAGCTACATACCAGAGATTGGTGGAGGATTGTCTAGAAGATCTTAACTTTAACATATGCATGATATCCATTCATGACCTTATCATATTTTCAAATGGTTACGAGGAACCGGATAGACTAAAACAGGTTTTTCAATGATTGCGTGAGAATGGCTGTATAAGCTGTTTCAAATTGAAGTTAAGTACCTTGGACACATTGTATCACGAGATGGCATCAAACCTGACCCAGGAAAAATTGATACGGTACTGAACTGGCTTCAGCTACAAAATCAGCTGCAAAATCCAGACCACGTTAGACAGTTATTGGGCTTTGCAGGTTATTATAGGACATTTGTGACGAATTTCTCGAAGACGTTTAGGCCACTGACGGATATACTGCCTCCTTCCACAGTCAAGAAACAGAAATACCAGTCCCAATGTCAGATGGTGTTCGGGTGCAGAACAACAGCAAGCGTTTGAGTTACTGAAAAAAGGTACCAACAACAGAACAAGTTCTGGGATATCCAGATTATTCTTGACCTTTTCAGGTACACACTGATTCTTGTTATCAAGGTCTTGGGGCAATTTTGTATCAGCCACAGCCTGGAGGTAAACGTGTTTTAGCCTATGCTAGTCGAGGGTTAAGCAAGGCAGAGCGTAATTACCCAGCCCACAAGTTGGAATTTCTGGCACTGAAATGGACAGTGACCGAGAAATATCATGACTATCTTTATGGCCACTCGTTTATTGTACTCACTGACAATAACCCTCTAACATACGTCTTAACCACAGCTAAGCTTGATGCCACGGGACACAGATGGTTAGCTACCTTGTCTGCATATAACTTTTGTATCAAATACATACCAGGCAAAGGTAACACTGATGCAGATGTATGATTCAGAGGATAGACTGGAGACTATTTCAGCAAGTCCACCAAGGCTATATTGGGTATTAAGGTGCCAAGTCTGGTGGAACGTCTGAGCATGTCTTCTGCAGTGTTAGATAGTTCAGATGATGATGATGATGCTGGAAATCTTCGGCAGATGACGTTTCGGGATTGGCGTCAAGCCCAGACGAGAGAGCCAATGATCAGTACAGTTTTAAGAGATATTACTCGAAGCATTAGGTCAAGAAGGAATGGCTTCACTTCAAAAGAGCAGTCCAAATTTCTAAAGGAGTTTGATAATGTTTTTATACATCGAGAAGTAATGAGGTTACTTTTCGTCATCTTTTCTTATTTGCACTTCTTTATTAATATCATAAAGTCAAATATCATTAAGAAGTAATTATAGTTTCGTAAATGATAGCTTGTATTTAATACAAATCGGTTTTAATAATTAGACATAAAAGTTAATTAGTTTAGAAGTAACACTGTTTTATTTAATATTTGGATTATACATGTTACGTTAGTTATGTCTAAGATGCATACATGTGTAATAATTAAAGTACAATTATAATAAACCTTGTGGTAGCATACTAATTAATAATTAATCACATTTATTTAGCGTGTCGGTAACAAAATAGAAAATGTCTGTATTTGTATATATTATGTGTTATGTAACAGTTGTGATCCATGTTTTAGTATTGCCTAATTTGTTTCATAGTTAACACGGTGAAGTCGTTCGATCTTGGTGTCGCCCAAACGCCCACAGCGAAAGGTAGACTATTGTTTATTTAGTAGATCAAGGCCCGTGCAATATATTAACTGTTCGTGCGACTACAGGCACAAGGTTCGCACGAATATATATAGATATAGACACAAACACACAAGGCCCGTGCAATCGATATATCATAACTAGGAGATTTCGTCGAGCGACTACAGAATATATGTAATAGTCAAGCCCCGATATACACAAGGTTCGCACGAATATATATAGATACATATCCACACATAAACACAACACGCACATGCACGCACATTTCGCAATAAAACCACTCTGAAATAACCCGAATAGGCAGCGAGATTTTTGACCACATTTCGCAATAACCACTCTTATATAGTCGTAATTTAGGTGTCGCGGTAATGAACTTGGAACTTGGACAGTAACCACTGTTATGTAGTCGTAATTTAAAATCTGCCTAGCTGCGTGTGTTCGTTACGTCATAAACGAGAAATACGTAACTTTGATTAAATAACAAAAGAACGTAACTGCGCATAGTATAACAATGGATACTAACCAATAACAGGAATCGACGAGAAATGATTCTGCAAGATGACAGGTTTAGTGTGTGGGCAAACAATAATAAGATTATGGAGCTAATCTGTGGTAGACAATAGAAGGCGCCCGTGGAAGGGTGGGGTCAGGGTATCGAACCCCCACCCACCCACCCCCCTCCCCACCCCCATCACCCCAGCCTAGCTCAAGTAAATATTCTGGGTTTTTTTTATATATGTTAAATAAAACCAACTTAAATATTTTCCCTAGACAAACAGCCCAGAGGCCTGATTCACAGAGGTCTCTTAGGCTCTGCTGGACAACAAAACATCCTCTTTGCAAGTCTTGTAGCATTGCATTGCGAGATCACAAAGTTGCGAGGGTTTAATGAATCAGGGGCCTAATTCACAGATGTCTCTTAGGCTCTGCTGGACAACAAAGCATCCTTTTTGCAAGTCTTTTAGCATTGCACTGCGAGATCGCAAAGTTGCGAGAGTTTAGTGAATTAGGCTCCAGATGTACGTGTTTTTTCCTAAGGTGAAAATATAATTTGTGTCTCCCCACTAGAGAGTGCCCCCCCCCCCTCCCCCAACACACACAATAGACCAATAGACTGTGTCCCCACCCAACTCCAGATATCGTTCCTACAGGCAGGTCAGGACGTAGCCCCAGTGGTACAGCACTCGCCTGATGCGCGGTCGGTCTAGGATCGATCCCCGTCGGTGGGCCCATTGGTCTATTTCTCGTTCCAGCCAGTGCACCACGACTGGCATATCAAAGGCCGTGGTATGTGTTATCCTGTCTGTGGGATGGTGTACATAAAAGATCCCTTGCTGCTAATGGAACAAATGTAGCGGGTTTTATCTCCCTATGAGTGTCAAAATGACCATATGTTTGACATCCAATAGCGGATGATTAATAAATCTATGTGCTCTAGTGGTGTCGTTAAACAAAACAAACTTTTTGCTACATGCCTGAATGATAGTCGCAAATTCAAATGTTGTCCGTAAACACATGCTTATACGTATTCGTAATCCCCACGTTTATACGTATTCGTAATCCGTAATCCGCATGTGTATGCGTATTCGTAATCCGCATGTGTTCACGTATTCGTAATCCGTAATCCGCATGTGTATACGTATTCTAATTCGTAATCCGCATGTGTATACGTATTCGTAATCCGTAATCCGCATGTACATACGTATTCGTAATACGCATCAATCACTTTCTGTGCAACTGGAATGAGAGGATTTCATTTACACACGTATTCCGTACGATTCTGCGTATCCGATAAGTCTATTCATTGTGGTTTACGTATACGGATACGGATACGGATTTCGGATAAGTGGGCTTTGCACTACACTGATCTGACCGTGTTCTGGTAGACTGCCGATATTAAATTCTCAAGACGTGGTGCTCATAATTAACACGGACGTGTTTGTCATACGTGCCACATGCTGGTGGCCTTGTCAGAAATGAAATCATGTATTCGACATCCGCCTGTGGCCTGTCAGTGACCCGAACGGTTGCGGTGTAGGAAATATTACCTCTGGTCAAAGTTGTAGAAGAACTAACAGGCTGGACAGTATATCAAACAGCATATATGGCCACAGATCACAATTATTTACGCTATATGTTTCTATATAGCTTTAGTGGCTATAACATGTTTTATTAATATCGAAAGGCCCGTGAGTTTTGTTAGGCAGCTTTGCTTGCGTGGGTGCAATATATCCTAAAAATGACAACCCCTGTTGTCCAGCTCTTTCCCTCAGGATATTGGTTTAAACAAATACGCCCACTAAACCTGGCCAAAGTGCACCCATTTTACACAAATAGCATTACATTTGCATTGGCTGGAATTACCACAAACAAGTTTTCAATGTCAACAAGTTACACGTTTGCAAACTACATGCTCTCCCATGTCACCTTCAGTCTAATAGTTGCCACTTCAAAGTTGTCTGTCATGAAATAATCACATTCAAACAGCAAACTACATGCGCGGATATATTTCCGGTCAACCAAATGGGAAGATAACTGTAATCTGTGACGTTATTCCCAGCGTTAAGGTTATATAGATTGGATGCGGCGTGTGCGTGCGGTCCAACTGTTGCGTCTGCGGTTTGCGGTTTGGGCGTAGACATCACATACGATTATTTCATTGCCCCATGCGTTTTGCGTACGCACGCATCGCACGCATCCAATCTATACGCTCTCGTTGAAACTGATGAATATCGAATTTGTTTTGAGTAGGACCGCACGAACGCGCCGCATTCAGTCTGTATGAGTCTGTAAAGTGTCAGTAGTGGATCAAAGGTTAGTGTAAAAAAAAACACAACAACAACAACAACAAAAACCATCTACAAAAGGACGTGTGCCAGAAATATTGACTAGTTAAATTATTCTTATAATTTTAGTATAATTATTATAAAATTCACTGCTAAAGTTTGCTCCTAGGATCGATTTTCTTGAAACTGGTGTCAAAAACAAAACATCTACAAAAGGACTCGTGCCAAACACTATTAGTCAAAAAGTATCCAGAGGAAGAAATGTTGTTGTTTTTCTTTCCCTAGGGAAATATAATTTTTCTTTCCCCATTTATCTCTGTCCATATGGGTCATAAAAAATAAACGTCTTACTAATGGAAAGATGGTTTCGTTTTTAAGACTATTATGCGGAAATTAACAAATATTTGACTTCCAATAGCCGACCGGCCTCGTTAGCGTCGTGGTTAGGCCATCGATCTACAGGCTTGTAGGTACTGGGTTTGGATCCCAGTCGAGGCATGGGATTTAATCCAGATACCGACTCCAAACCCCGAGTGAGTGCTCCGCAAGGCTCAATGGATAGGTGTAAACCACTTGCACCGACCAGTGATCCATAACTGGTTTAACAAAGGTCATGGTTTGTGCTATCCTGCCTGTGGGAAGCGCAAATAAAAGATCCCTTGCTGCTAATCGGAAAGAGTAGCCCATGTAGTGGCGACAGCGGGTTTCCTCTCAAAATTTGTGTGGTCCTTAACCATATGTCTGACGCCATATAACCGTAAATAAAATGTGTTGAGTGCGTCGTTAAATAAAACATTTCTTTCTTTTTTTCCAATAGCCGATGATTAATAAATCATCGTGCTCTTGTGGTGCCGTTAAACAATACAAACTTTAACTTTTTCTGTATAGTGATACCTATGTTGGAGAGTTCCGAAATGAAAGGTCTCACTACACAGATGTCATCTGCCATTGAAATCCATGTTATATCAAAGGCCGTGGTATGTGTTATCCTGTCTGTGGGATGGTGTACATAAAAGATCCCTTGCTACTAATGGAACAAATGTAGCCGGTTTTATCTCTATGAGTATCAAAATGACCCTATGTTTGACATCCAATAACAGATGATTAATAAATCAATGTGCTCTAGTGGTGTCGTTAAACAAAACAAACTTTTTGCTACATGCCTGAATGATAGGCGCAAATTCAAAGTTTGTCCGTAAACACATGCGTATACGTATTCGTATTCGTAATCCGCATGTGTATACGTATTCGTGATCCCCACGTGTATACGTATTCGTAATCCGTAATCCGCCTGCCTTATCACAATGAAATCATATATTCGACATCCGCCTGTGGTCTATCAATGACCCGAACGTTTGCGGTGTAGTAAATATTACCTCTGGTCAAAGTTGTAGAAGAACTAACAGGCTGGACAGTATATCAAACAGCATATATGGCCACAGCTCACAATTATTTACGCTATATGTTTCTATATAGCTTTAGTGGCTATAACATGTTTTATTAATATCGAAAGGCCCGTGAGTTTTGTTAGGCAGCTTTGCTTGCGTGGGTGCAATATATCCTGAAAATGACAACCCCTGTTGTCCAGCTCTTTCCCTCAGGATATTGGTTTAAACAAATACGCCCACTAAACCTGGACGGAGTGCACCCATTTTACACAAATAGCATTACATTTGCATAGCCGGAATTACCACAATCAAGTCTTCAATGTCAACAATTTACACGTTTACAAACTACATGCTCTCCCTTGTCAACTTGAGTCTGGTAATTTCCACTTCTAAGGTTTCTGTTATGAAATAATCATAGTCAAACAGCAGACTACTTGCGCGGATATATTTCCGGTCAACCAAATGGGAAGATAACTGTAATCTGTGACATTATACCGGCCTCGGTGGCGTCGTGGTTAGGCCATCGGTCTACAGGCTGGTAGGTACTGGGTTCGGATCCCAGTCGAGGCATGGGATTTTTAATCCAGATACCGACTCCAAATCCTGAGTGAATGCTCCGCAAGGCTCATTGGGTAGATGTAAACCACTTGCACAGACCAGTGATTCATAACTGGTTCAACAAAGGCCATGGTTTGTGCTATCCTGCCTGTGGGAAGTGCAAATAAAAGATCCCTTGCTGCCTGTCGTAAAAGAGTAGCCTATGTGGCGACAGCGGGTTTCCTCTAAAAAAAACCAGTGTCAGAATGACGACATGTTTGACGTCCAATAGCCGATGATAAGATAAACAAATCAATTTGCTCTAGTGGCGTCGTTAAATAAAACAAACTTTTACTGTGGCGTTATTCCCAGCATTAAGGTTCATATAGATTGGATGCGGCGTGTGTGTGCGGTCCGACTGTTGCGTCTGCGGTTTGCGGTTTGGGCGTAGACATCACATACGATTATTTCATTGCCGCATGCGTTTTGCGTACACACGCATCGCACGCATCCAATCTATACGCTCTCGTTAAAACTGGTGAATATCGAATTTGTTTTTAGTAGGACCGCACGAACGCGCCGCATCAATGAACTCTCACCCGAAAGGGGCGAGACGTATCCCAGTAGTAAAGCGCTCGCTTGTTGCGCGATCGATCCCCGTCGGTGAGCCCATTGGGATATTTCTCGTTCCAGCTAATGCGCCACGACTGGTATATCAAATACCGTGGTATTGTGCTATCCTGTCTGTGGGATGTGCATATAAAAGATCCCTTGCTACTAATGGAAAAATGTAGCGGGTTTCCTCTATAGGACTATATGTCAAAATTACTATATGTCTGACATCCAATAGCGATGTTTAATTAAACTTTAACTTTTCTCACCCGGAAGTGAACTGTGTAGTGAGACTAAAGGCAAAAGTTTGCAGTATTCCTGCGTCCATATCGATAGGAGGACCAATATTAGAAATGTAACATTCGCGCGGTCTACGGTAGACTGTTACACAAGTCTGTTAGTCGCCTCCGTCTTTATTGTGCGTGTTGTAAGTGTTATGACATCGGTCTAGCGTAACGCGTTTATAATTATTTACAGGGAGGTGCCTGTGTTGTTTGTGACAATTACGTCATGCGCGGTTGGTCTGGAATCGATCCCAGTCGGAGGGCCTATTGGGCTATTTCTCGCTCCAGCCAATGCACCACGACTGGTATATCAAAGGCCGTGGTATGTGCTATCCTGTCTATGGGATGGTGCATATAAAAGATCCCTTGTTACTAATGGATAAATGTAGTGGATTTCCTTTCTTAGACTGTATATCAAAATTAGCAAATGTTTGACATGCAATTATAGTCGATGATTAATAAATCAACGTGCTCTAGAGGTGTCGTTAAACAAAACAAACAAACAAACAAAAATCCTGTTTATTGCACGAGTTTATTTTGCGCAGGAATATAGCATGGGACCGCTACAACGTATGTAAAGTTATTACACTGCTTTTTTACATTACGGTTTTTAATTTAACGTCATAACTACACTTTCTTAAATCTATTAATCAATCCTCCTTTCATAGATTTACTTAACGTTAAGAATCATACTCTGTGGCAATAGTGTGTAATGTTTCAAATACGATGTGACGTAATTTGTAAATCAGACATGACTTCAGTAATAAAAAGGCACTAACTCCAGTAAAAATAAAAAGGGAATTCCCCATTTACAAGTTTCGGTCCAGATCGCACATATGTGCAATACAAGATATCTTTATCACACGGTTTGAAAATGACTTTATGACTATAATAAGACCGGGTAGGCATGTAAAAAATACTTATCTATTATTACATTTAAATAACTATCTCCCTCTCTCTTTCTCTCTCTCTCTCTCTCTCTCTCTCTGTCTCTCTCATTCTCTCTCTCTCTCTCTCTCTCTCTCTCTCTCTCTCTCTCTCTCTCTCTCTCTCTCTCTCTCTCTCTCTCTCTCTCTCAAAGCTATAATTATGTATTATTTATGTATATATATATATAAGCATACAATGTAAAGCAATGATTCAATGGCCTCAACCTTGTTGACCTTGCTTTCGTTTCTTGGGACAATTTAAAAAAAGGGACACAGACACAGACAGACAGACAGCCAGACAGACAGACAGCCAGAAGACAAATTGTTATAGTCTCACCTCCGTTATAAAACATACATCATCGATCGCTTCTCGTACACACACACACACACAGACACACACACAGACACACACACAGACACACACACAGACACACACACACACACACTCACACACACACACACACACACACAGACACACACACACACACATACACACACACACATATACACACACACACACACACACACACACACACACACACATACACACACACATACACACAGACACACACACACAGACACACACACACACACACACAGACACACACACACACACACACACACACACACACAAATGTAGTGGCGACAGCGGGTTTCCTCTCAAAATCTGTGTGGTCCTTAACCATATGTCTGACGCCATATAACCGTAACTAAAATGTGTTGAGTGCGTCGTTAAATGAAACATTTCTTTCTTTCTTTCTAAGACTATATGTTGAAATTACCAAATGTTTGACATCCAATAGCCGATCATTAATTAAAAAATCAATGTGCTCTAGTGGTGTTGTTAAACAAAACAATTTTTGTTCATCTATCTATTCATCCTTCCGTTCAGCCGCCTGTCCTTTCGTCGGTCACTCAATAAATCTCTATCTATCTGTCTGTCTGTCTGTCTGATCATCCGTCCGCCCGCCAGCTATACGTGAATTTGAAGATCATTTCGTATTGCTGTGTCCGTAAATTTGTTTTAGCAATATGACATAAAAATCACTTGCCATTCGCTAGACTTGTTTCGTGGATTATTCACCCTTTAACGTTTTGATTGCGTAAACTGTCCTTGTATTTTTAAAATCTGTTTTCCATCTTTTGTGTCTCGTCTCGAGTCTAAAAATAGCGAACGAGTTTTAAATGATTTAACTCACAGCCCAAGGGAATAACTTCATAAACGTCTCAATGACGTGATTCGGTCCTTTAGTATGTTACTTCGGTTTTTTCCTTTAAAGGTGCAATCTCATATCATTATAAGATCAGTATAAGATCATTGTCTAATGTAAAAAATAAATAAAAATAAAACAATGCCTGATTTGTAAAACAACACTACTATAGTCCGCCCCATCCTCCTACAATGTTGTTGTTTTTTTGTTTGTTTGGTTGGGTTTTGTTTGTGGGTTTTTTGTAAATGATTTCGATTTTTTTTTTTTTTTTTTTTTAAACCACAACCCAAAACCCCCAACTCTTTTTGTGTCCAATTTAGAAAACAATCAGCTCAAAAATAAATATCTTGTAGTAAATTCCATATCATGAAAAGGGGCGTTCCCTGTGGGATGGACTATAGTCATCGGCTATTGGATTATCACACTTACGTTGTCTTGAGATAAACTTTGTTTACTTTAACGCCACCACTAGAGCACATACATTTATTAATAATTGGTTATTGGATGTCAAACTTAGTCTTCAGTTGAAGTTTGTTTTGTTTAACGACATCACTAGAACACGTTCATTTATTAAACGTTAGCTATTGGATGTCAAACATTCCGTTAAAGTTTATTTTGTTTAAGGACACCACTAGAGCACATTGGTTAATTACTCATCAACCACTGGATATCAAACACTTCCTAGTTGTTAAAACTGTATTTAACATGTGGAAACGATAAAGAAAGGCAATGATGATAAATAGTTTAACGTGCCCATATACCACTAGGGTTTCGAACACGCCCATCCCGATTCCGACCTCCGATAAGATCGGTGGCCTGACTCGGGATGTGTGTGTGTGTGTGGTGGGGGGGGGGGGGGGGTAGTGTTGAAAATGGGCAGAATTTTGAAAATAGCAATTAGTAAAAAGGTTAATAGAATAAAAAAAAATTAAAAAGAGAAAAAAATTACAAGCCAAAAATAAAAAGAATTGACTGCTCGGCCGAATATTTATATAATTTGGAGCATTTTAGAAGGACAGTCCAAAAATAAATAAGAGAAAGAAGAGGATCGGACTATTTAATAATATTTAAAAAAAAATGTAATTTCGACATAAAATTTTGAACGAAGGTCTAAATGTTTAAAGTCCAATCTATATGTCCACGTGAGAGGCCTTGTTAAGGCCGTTAGGGTGTGGAGGTTGGTCTACGGCGAACTGATGAGCGGAGAACCGGCAAAGGCGGGGATGAAGTGCTTCCATCTCTGGTCGACGAGGATGGTTAAAACTGGTGACAGTGGCCAGTTACGTGTAGGCGGTGGCGTAGAGGTCCGTCTGTGGGCGTCTCGCACATCGGCGCGTTGAGAGCATCCCTCGGTGTTGACGGCGGGTCCGGATGAGCTGGTCCTTTCGTCTTGGGCCGAGCCGGGGGCGGCGACGCAGAAGGGACCGCCGCTGGCGGTTGAGCCGCCAGTTTTGTTCCCCCCTGAGCCGCTCCTGGAGCACGTTTCTTCTTCCTCCGTCCTCTTCCCTTCCTCTTCTGCGAGTCCGAGTCGCCGTAAACCAAAGTCACGATTGCCTGTGACACGGTGTACGCGACGCGAAACTCCAGCAGCGATCCAAAGCTTGCAATCAAGCCCCCCATGGGGGGGGGGGGGGGGGGGGGGGGGGGGGGAGTCGAGAGCACAGGCGACAGCGTCCAGCTTCATCGAGAGTTAGCTTGGAAGTCGAAGAAAGGCAACTTTTTCAAATGTACTTGTATTTTCATTCTAAATTTAAAAAAAACTCATGTCGGCTGGCCCGTAAGATATAAAATAACAAAATATATCTGGCCTTATCCCAAATTACTAATCATTAAGAAAATAATTCTATTCTGTAGACTGCAGATATGATATTATGTGGCACGAATACTACTAATACTCCTAACAGCGTTTATAAGTTCATTATAAAGCTGCAAAACAACACCGGGATTTACCGGGATTTACCGATATTTACCGGGATTTACCGAGATGGTCAGATGTCTGCCCCAGTGTATCGTACACGAACACCATTGATCTATTTTGGTTACGACACAGCAGAACCTGAATTAACAGCCACCTGGCTATACAAGACGTATTAGACGACATTCCATTATATAAATGCATCTATTGTACATTTACAGTCAAACCTGCTATAGCGGCCACCCGTTAAGAGGCTACATTTTAATAGGCCCCTGTGTTTGAACCTTAATTGGATATAAGCACGAAAATAAGCTGAAATGAATTAATATTCCCCAAACCATCTAATATAGTTCTAACTGACCTGTATTAAGCAGCCACCTATTTTTAAAGGCCACGTTTAACTGTGTATACCGTCCACCTGTCCATAATAGTCGCCGATTTTTAAAACTGTATTTCTCGCTTCATCAAAATACAGTATATAACTGTTAACGCCATTTACTAATGTAAGACATTACTTAAAATCAAGTTCTTTCAGGATTAGTTTTACAAAATGCAATGACCTTCAATTTATTTTCGTGCTTATATCTAATTAAGGTTCAAGCACGCTGTCCTGGCACACACCTCAGCTATCTGGGCTGTCTGTCCATGACAGTGGGTTAGTTGTTAGTTGGTTAGTGATTAGTGAGAGAGAAGAAGGTGTAGTAGTCTTACACCTACCCATTGAGCCCTTAAGAACTCGCTCTGGGTGTGAGCCGTTACCAGGCTGCGAACCCTGTACCTACCAGCCTTATATCCGATGGCTTAACCATGACACCACCGAGGCCGGTTAAATGCAATGTATTTTCGGTTGTCGTAATAATTATGTAATTCCTCAAAATGCGTAGCTGTTCCAATCAACGACACCACTAGAGCACATTGATTAATTAATCATCGGCTATTGGATGTCAAACATCTGGTCATTCTGACACGTAGTCATCAGAGAATACCTGTTACATGTTTCTATTAGTAGCGAGGGATCTGTTATATACACTTTCCCGCAGACAGGACAGCACATACCACCACCTTTGAAATATCAGTGGTTGGGACGGGAAAACCCCCCAGCCAGATAATGGTATTCGGTATGCTCTTATAGCATTGCTGTTTGTAACAAAAAATGAACCTTTAAAAGATTTATTTATTTATATATTTTTTATTCTTTTCTTTTTTTCTAATAACCAAAGACCAGTCCAGCAGAACCAATAATATTAGCTCTCGTCTGCCCCCCAACATTGGGCGACAAGTCATTAGAATTCGTACCGCACGACGCTGAGTAGCTTAGCGTGAGTTTTAATGAAATAAAATAATCGAATTTGCCAACGTTTCGCCTCTGCTGATCATTGAAAAGGGTAGCATTTTTCTTTTTCTCCTTCTGAGCAGACATCAGCAGACGTTGCGGCAAATGAACGTAAATTTGATTTTTGATAAACTTTATCACAATTTCTTTGAATGGATTGTCGTTCGTTGCAGACCATCTACTTCGTAATCAGTATCGCCGGAAGCATGTCTGTGTTGCGAGAGTCGAAATGTGTAGGCCAGACTGAATGATTTTGATTGTTGTTCTTAAAGCTGCAGTATCGCAGACGATTCTCGTGAAATATTTTTCTGGTGCAAAACGTAAATATGTACGACAAAGGGGCCGGACGTAGCCCCGTGTTAAGGCGTTCGTTTAATACGCTGTCAGTCTAGGATAGATTACTGTCTATGGGCCAATTGGGCTATTTCTCGTTCCTGCCAATGCCCCAACAATTGGTATATCAAAGGCCGTGATATGTAGTGTCCTGTCTGTGAGAAAGTGCATATAAAAAATCCATAACTGCTAATGGAACAAATATGGCTCGTTTCCTCTCAATACTTGTCAGAATTTCTCCTTCCTTCCAGTGTTCCACGACTGGTATATCAAAGGCCATGGTATGTAGCGTCCTGTATGTGAGAACGTGTATATAAAAGATCCGTAGCTGCTAATGGTAAAATAACCCCAACAAAGATAGCGAGTTTTCTCTAAAAACTGCGTGCCAGTTACCAAATGTTAGACTTCCAATAGTCGATCCCCGTCGGTGGGCCCATTGGGCTATTTCTCATTCCAGCCAATGTACCACTGGTACATCAAAGGCCGTGGTATGTGCTATCCTGTCTATAGGATGGTGCATATAAAATATCCCT